>NW_028277168.1:4132500-4287500 GCF_051122295.1 Plectrocnemia conspersa
AATGCGTTCTGTATTACCCCATCCCCGGAATTATTTATACCTTATGCCAGTATTTGACGCGGCGGCTGGCCACGTAGGCAAACTAGCTTATTTCGCACTCGACGCGCGCGGCAAATGAAGCATGCCTGAAAAATGAAAAGCGCTAGAGGACGCAAGGCACGTAGAGAAGACGTGCTGAAAAACATACAAGGGAGGACGACTGCTTAATTTGGAGCAACACGCTGTTAAATTGCGACTTTTGCCGTCGAGGTGACTCACTGATAATTTGTCACTATTCTCGCACGTGAGACGATAATGCATAGGCATTATCGTCTCACGTGCATCGTTTTGCAAAGTAACTCTTTAATTAAAGTCTTAATATATTATGCTGTACGTTCCGTTCTGGCAAAGTACATTTAGGGGCAAGGGTGCAAATAATTCCTTCTCCTTACATTTTTTAACAATTATTGTGAACTTTAGTCTATCTCCTAATATAGAAGGTTAAACATATTTTTAAATTATAGTTAGAGACAACTCTATCGAATCTCAGATGCAGATGTTTTCGGGGCAATTATATCGCTTCTTGGATAAACCCACAAAATGTGTTCAC
Organism: Plectrocnemia conspersa; assembly: GCF_051122295.1. Lineage (NCBI taxonomy): Eukaryota > Metazoa > Arthropoda > Insecta > Trichoptera > Polycentropodidae > Plectrocnemia > Plectrocnemia conspersa. The sequence continues at coordinate 4,133,090 of NW_028277168.1, forward strand.
GCCTTACAAGAATAATGGTCCAGAAGGGCACTCCGGCGATCGTCAACCAAAGAGTAAAAAAACTATAATATTATGCACAGGGATTGTCTCTCACGCATTCTTTCTAAATAAAAAGTAGTTTTTTCAGAGGTAGTAATATATAATGAACGTTTTGTGACGGATGTGATATTAGTTGATCTAAAGGATATTTTCAATTAATAACACAATTGGTCATGAGATTAACCTTATTTTCAAAACATGATGATACACTTTTATTTGTTAAAAATGTTGGACCTATAAATTTAAAAAAAGTGCAGGTGGTTGATACTCCAAAATTTTATTTTAACATTTTAGGGATAGTTGATTTGCTTTGCAAGTCTGTCATAAATTACTTTTTTACTTCACTAAGATTTTAGGGTTTGCTCTTGAAGTAAGGTGTTCCTTTAAAAAAATTAAATAATACATTTTTTAAAGTTTTCTCTAAGAAACTATTTTACATTAATATTATCGTAAAATTAAAATTGGAAACCAGATTTTTTAGCGACTCATATATAAAATAAGTCAAGAGACACGGAACACGCGAGCAGCGCCTGCGGACCTAGCAGCCGTCAAGAAGCACTCGCGTATTTTTATAATCCTCTTCAACGCACGGCTTACTAGCACGACGGTGTATATAACGCGTTAAAAGACTCCACTATGCCTCGACGCTCAAACTAATATTTCGTTCCAAGGACTTCTTTAACGACGGACTTACGCCTGGTCATCACCTCCACGAGCGTCCATTGAGCATCACCTCCACGACACGTACTAGAGAACAAGTACCGACGAATTCATGAAAGACCAATCGACGCAACCCAAGATCTACTAGACGACTTGTACCTACGTTTCACTTATTATGTAACTACTACTATTGCATAAAAATCGGCAACAATCTAAAAAGGTGACTCTTTTATATTAAGAAGATGTATGACAGTTTAATTTTTACATTAAAGCATAATTTCTTTTTAATTTTTAGTATGATGCAATTGGTATTCATAGACAATTTAAATATATAAACAATACATTTTCAATTAAATTTTACGATAAAGCTTTCGCAAAAATTAAATATTTAAGCAGCAATTGTATACATTACGATATTTATACAAAACAGGTTATGCCACGTTATCTGAAAAGAAAGCAATTACGCACAGATTTTTTATAGTAATTTATTTTGCAGCAATAATCATTCGATAATAACCATTTATATTTTTAATGAAAAATTCTACTATAAGAGATTGTTTTTTAAAGCCATATGTAATTATTAGTACTTAAAATATTTAATTTTAATTTTAATTTTATAAAAAATTGACGTAAATTAGTAACCAAAAAGTCAGCAATTTAATTTAATATAAAAATGAATTAGCCGTCGTTTTTCTCACACTTTGATAAAATAATTGAAGTGTTATCCGTAAAAATCTGACGGAAAGCTTCCGAACATTATCCGGTTGAGCTCTAACGATAAATTTTCATCAAATATTTCACATTTAAGAGGATTTTTTCCTTCGTGCTTTTTCTCTACTTGCGGGGGCCACTCGTGACGTCAAAGTGTCAAAATGACGTAGCGTCGCAGCTCCGATATGAACTTTTCAATTTTTTCCTCAAAAAACACCGAATATTAGTTTTCCAATTTAATCGAAGAGGCTGTCCCATTTAAGAGGTATGTTTTTTTCGTGGAGACGAAAGCGTCAATCACGCAAACTGATTGATAGAGGGGTAAAGGAAATTGATTTTAACCGTTCCCGGTGTTAAATAAATATATATCGATATAATAAAACGCCCAGCTTTGACTGTGAGTTATAAGAAATATAAATGCTTAAGCGGTTATGTAATAAATCTATTGTATTGAAGTATTTAGCGCTCACTTTTTATTATTCACTCCAAAGAGACAGAGAGCAAGAATTAACTACAAGTTGTTTTATTTTTAATAATATTGTTAGAAGTAAAAAGGGGGTTGAGAAAATTATTATTATTAAAAAAACGACAACGTCACAAATGAGCGCGAACAAATAAGCGTGCGTCAAAAGAGCGCTGCTTTATAAGCGCTGCGTCATAGGAGCGTTTACCAAAGTAGTGCTGTAACAAAATAGCGTACGTCAAAGGCGCAGACAGTCATAAAAGCGCTTGTCAAAAAAGAGCGCGTCATAAGAACGCAAAAATACTTGAAGAAAATCAAGTAATGAATATTTTAGGAATCAAGTATAAAAAATATTATATAAGTAAATTGCGAGAAATTTACAAAGAATAAAAAATCACGAGATATAGGCGGTAAAATTAGTAATTTATGTGCCAGAGCGTAATGACAGAACTATTTAATTTAATAAAATTATTTTTTACCATACCGGCGATAAGTCCTTTTGTAGAAAGATCAATTTCGACAATGTAAAGAATTAAAACATTCAATAGAAATAGTCAAAGTGAGAATAGAATGTCAGCTCTTGGGGGAAGTCAGCGAAGGAGCGTCGAATAAAATTAATTTTCAAAAAATAAATACATAATATGATTATAAAATAAAGAAAATAAATTTAAAAGTATAGTTTAGTTTCCTCCCTCCCTAACCGCATGCCACTGATTCCCATATTGTCAAAATGTAATAAAAACAATTTCACCATTTTCAACGGAAGAACGTCATTTAAAAATGTCGTAAATTTGGCACATATAAATTAGATTTAAATAATATTTTTCATACAAATAAAGTTGAAATCATCGACATTATAGTTTTAGAAGGTCAACAACAACAACAGCAAATGTGACCTTCGTGTCACTCTCGCATTAAAATAAATCGCACGAGAGATAGATTTTCTAAAAATAAACAAACAACTTGCATTAAAATAATTGGAATTAGAGATAAATATTTTAAAAATAGCCAAATTGTCAACCTTTGATAACAAATATTTTTTTGTAATCTGACATGCACGACATATTTATCGTTATGGTTTACATGAAGCATAACCTTGAAATCGTTTGAACTTGTTTATGCATCTCAAAATATTTAAAAAAAATTCAGTAGCTATATGACAATGGTCATTAACGGTCGTGTTACATTTTTGTCGAATAAGTGTTTTTATAATAAATATCCCTTTCGACGTTTTTAATTATAAAGTGATAGTGTAATTTAGTGTATGTGTTAGAATTAAGCAGTGTATAGTTCAAATTAGTGTTTATAATAGTGTTTATAGCTGTACTTGGGCCTATGCAAGGCCAATGCAGCGGCGCGGGGCCGGGGTCCATAACCGACGCCGATGCCCCGCGTCCCCGCGTCCCCGCGCCCCCGCGCCCCCGCTTCTCGTCCGACAAGGTAATGTCTCTTCTTTCAATTTTTTGTCTTTCGAATATAGTTAACCCTTCGCGCTCGTAAGTCCAAGCGTTACACTCTTACGTCGACAAAACTTTCGATGCATTTGTTGAAGCTAATTTTGCCATTTTAAATTTATTAATGGTAAAAAACTTGTATTAAATACATTTTAGTATTATTCAATTTTCAACTTATGCAAATAACTCAATAATAAGTTTATTGTAAATTTTTTCATCGGAACATGGCCGGATCGAGCCGTGTTTAGACCTCATAACGCTTACTCGACATTTTTACGTCGTCAATTATTCCTCTTTAACTGATTTTTTCCTTCAATGGGTATCTATATTTTTATGATATGGGATGAAACGGGATTATATGCTCTAATTGTGCATAATTGTTACTTAATATTGTGTGTCTGTTATGAAATAAAGAGCAGAGCTCGCTACTTCGCTCGCACTGTTAAAATGAGCGATTGACAACCATCGACCTGGGTATCGACATTTTTAGCGGCAGCTCAAATAATAATATTTTCGAGCTAGTAAATTACTACGTTATGTAAAACAGAATATGATTTTTATGATCAATTTAATTATTTTTTAAAAACTGTTTTAATAAATTCCTAAATATTTTGGTATGACCAAATATGGTTTTAATTTTAAATATCATTAGGGAATAACAGTATTTTCATAGTTTTGTAATAAGAAATTACATTTTTTGTCCTCCACTGAAATTGGATTTTAGTAAGTCTTTTTAGGAGATTTGATTTTTTCATTGAGTAATGTTTCAAAATGTTGTAGTGCTTCTTTAGCTGTTATGTAAGTGTAATTATTTGATTGCAAAACATTTTATTAATCGATTTTAGTGATTATTTTTAATATTTTTTTTAAAAACCACAAGATTTTATGTCAATTTTTATCATCCAAATTATAATGCCTAGAAATTATGGGGCGATATTCAAAGGTAGTTATGGATAAAAAGGATATTTTATCAAATATTGTAAATCTTACAGCATTATTTATATTAATCTTCCCGCATTATTGCTTCAAGATTCGATTTCGATTTCCGAAAGATATTTAAAATACAGAATTTTTTTGAGCGTCGAGGCGTATCAAAGTCTAGTGTATCTAGTCCGGTTTTGTTTTTTTTCCTTGCCTAGAAAAAGCTAAAACGCCCGCTGGAATTAAGACACATGAAAGTCCATCCAAACTCGCAACTAGCAGAGCTACCCCTAGGATTTACCGAGCTAGAAATAGAGTAAGCAGCCGCTTCCCACAAAAACGCTCAGAAAATCGGCCACACACCCCCCTCAAGAGAACGGCGTACGCCGACTGAAGAGCGGGCGGACGTAGTCGATACGCGTGCGCCATTCTCGTCTCGAGTGGAATTTGTCACGCATGCACACTAAAACTTTAGCCGTTACACGTCATCGTATTTACGATCGTTTTACTGTTTATTTCTTCGGCAATTTTTTTAATCTTTTTTATTTAAATATTGAATGTCTGAATTATTATTTATTTTTAGTGAACCCAAATAAAAAATGTTTCATTATTTACGACATAAAAATATTTGTTATTTGTCATAACCCTTACTATGGACAAACAGCAAAGCAATGAATGTGAACTCAACCGCGATGCTAATCTGTAAAATAATTTCAATTACCTAATTGAATCTTTTTTGTAGCAGGCGGTCGAGTCATTTTCATTTAGGTGTCAGTGACGGGCGGCGGTGTAGATTGAAAAATAATGTTTCTTAACGATTTTTGTGTTTTTTTTTATTTATTGAAATTATACAATTGAGAGATAAGTACGCATTATATATTTAAGATAGACAGTGAAAGCTGTACACTTAACTAAAATTAATATAATCCACATTAACGAAACTTAAACTCATATTTCGCGCATATTTCGTACAAAATAATTTCCGAGGAAATTTTAACATTTGGTTTTAGGGATTCTTTGCAATCGGGTACACGAGTTTATAATTAAAATCCTGACGATTTCAGGCTAGAAATTACGCGCTGCGAGATCGAAATTTTGCGCATCAGCAGAATCACCATCTACGGGGCATTTTTGCCAGGGTAACGAATCGTTGTAACGGCGACGGTCGTTATAACCGATCACGTTTTGAGCCGGATTAATGCGAATTCGAGAGCCTCAGCGGCGCTAATTAATATTTGAATAAGTAATTAAAAGTTTGGACCACCGCAGCCGAAAACTCACATCTGAATCCGCAAGGTGATCCAATCAAAACGGAAAGCTTTTTAATGGAATTCTCATTCGATGAAACACAATTTGCATAAATGATTCGATAGAATCGCCGTAGTCGTAGACGATGTTTCGATCGCCATGGTGTCGAACATTTATGATATACTTTTATGTATAAAGTAAAGAACGCACTTACTTTTTGATACCATAAATAATGCTTGAAAACTGAATTAGAATTTATGTCTTAAAATCCAACAATTTTAACTCCATAATACTTTTATATAAATTTAAATCACAAGTAAAGGTAAATGTGTAAGTGAAAAGTTATTGATTATATCAATATTAATTCTTAAACTTATATCTCTATTATTTTTAAGGTATTTGCACACACGCTAGGTTTGGTGTGAGGTACTGACAGCTAGTTTTGTATAAATTCATTATAATGCATTAAAAAACCCTTTTAAATCATAATGGTCATTAAAATAAAGATCTTACAGATTGACTGATGTTAAAACAACCGTTCATGGAAGCAATTTTGTATATAACTTATATCCTAAATTGAAATTTAAAACATATATAAGCTAGAAGTCTCAAAAGTTCAACATTCTAAGGAGATTTGGAATTACTTTTAAAAACGCTTAAATTCTATAATAGGTAGTTATATTCCATACAAACGTCTACTAGTGAATTCGTATCCGCAAAACTATCAGTCTAATCTACCGAAACTTTATGTCGCACCGCCATAGACAAGTTTCCAAAAGCGCTAAAGTTTGAGAACCGTCCACCATTATCCGCAATAACGCGAGCCGTAAATATCGTTTCGGCAATAATGAAATCGCTTTATTAAGTAAGTCGACCGCGTGTGCTCGTATAAAACAGGCGCTAAGGAATCAAGGGACCGTTAAGAGATAAGGATAAACGTCCCAGTTCGCACAATCCTTTTTTCCGTTCGGATTCTGCTTCGGCCATTGTGAGAGACGCATAAAGACACTGTTCGCACCGAAGAAACTATAAAATGACACTTTTTCACTTTTGCACGACCAACGCTCGTAAACTAGTAGGAGAGTTGGAAAGGCGGTGAAAGATGGCGTCACTTTTGGGCGTACCTCTAGGTAAAGGCTTTCTTTTCTATAGGTTGGTACACAATTTATAAAAAATATGTAATGTTACTATTTTATAACTAAAAATATATTTTTTTGGTCTATAAACATTTTGGTTGCCGAGCCACATTGAAGATGAAAATTTGATAGCAGGCCACATTAAAAATTTACTATCTTTGAAGTGTTTTTTTTAATTAGGACAGTTATTTTATACATTTTCAAAGCAATATTTTTAAACCAAAATTTGTAGTTCAGACAATTGCGTGTTTGGCGAAGCTCGGACAGATCTGTCTGAGTGTCCGTCGGACAAATCCGTGCGTGTGTACTTAGCTAATGACATTTACATTAATTTTTCATTAAAGCAAAAAAATACCAGAACCACCTAATTCTTAAGTATAATAGTATTCCATTTTTTTCACATGTACAATTATTATATTGTGCGATACATAATGAGGTAAATAAAATTTTAAATTAAAGTAAAAGTAATCATTCAAAAATTAAATTAACACTTTGTAATGTGTATGCAAATATAATTAATAAAAACGTTTAAATTCACATAAATTATAAAGATGTAAATTTGATTTTTAATAAAAACATTTTTTTATTAAAAAATAATTTTGCAGAATATTAAATTTCTTATTAATACACGAACCATAAAACTAAATTCATCGTGGCAAATGAAATTTAAAACCAAATATTTACTCAAAACATATAAATTTTATACATAACAAAATTTAATGGCTGAAATTGCTTAACATCGCTCGTAATTTTTGGATGTCTAGGATAAATTTTGTTGTTGAAATTCTTAACACTGCTTTTAAATGTTCATTATTAATACACGTTCTCAACGAGTCTTTGTTATAATTTAATATTGAAAATGTTTGTTCGCAAAGGTACGTTGATCCAAAAATAACAAACATTTTTTGGGCAAAATTTTTCAAATTAGCAAAGCTATCCGAGTCTAATGATTTATAAATGAGCATATTTCTTCACCCCGATGTAAATCTTTTAAATTAATATTACATTGCAGATCTATAATTTCTAGTTGAAATTCATTCGGTATGTTTTCCATGTCTACGGAAAATGTTTTTTTTAATTTCATTTTAAAGTATTTTAGTAAAATTGTGTTGTTAATATTTTGATTCGAAAAAATATTTTTTTTTTCTACAGTAAGTATTTTTTTTAAATGACGGTCTAGACAGCATATAATTTCACTAGCACTTGTCAGTGAAAATTAATTTTTACTAGTGAAATTATATATTTACTGGTGAAAATGTATTTCACAGGTAGATAATATATTTTGAATGAATTCATTCATTATGATTTCAACGTGATATTTTGGTTGGTCATTTAAAATTTAAATCATGTTTATAATAAAGTTATTGACACTTTGCTTTCTTGGATTTTTTCAAATGTGTCCTTGATAATAATTGCAAATGGACACGCAATCTTTCACAATGTCACTCCTAACAAATTATTGTTTAGCCCTTTCGAGACGATAAATCTCAGATCATTCGTCTTGCATATCGTCGAATTTTAATTTCGAAACTTTCTCCCCAAGTCGGCCCTGATAAAATAAAAGTTTCCATTATAATAGTCCCCGGGGCACTTTCGCGTAATTAAGCATCAGTTATTCGGAATTCTGGCGGTTATATTATACATAGTACATACACACAGACGATTCTGCTCTGTATAATTTTGATATTTCATCTTTTTTCCATCTCTGTTGCGATAATTGCCCGAAGGACCTTTTTTCCAGTCAACAATGACATTGTCTTTTAAGCCAAGGGTCTGTAATTTAAACGAATGAAACACTCGAACCTCTCGCTCAGACTAATTAGTTACTTCGAGATCTTTGGGTGATTTCCATTCAAAACATTTTATATAAGGCGAACGCGCTTTTGGGCGACGTTTTAATTTTTCAATTTGCAATTTAGCGACCCATTGTATGCATAATGTATTTTTAAAATGCCATAGTATTTAGAAGTGAATGTTTATATTTAAATTTAATATTCGCAAATAGAAAAATAAAGCGTAAATAATATCTTTTTGAGATCTAATACATTTTTTAATTAAAAAAATAATGTTAGTAATAAGATAAGTATAATAAATGTCTTTACTAGGGCTTCTGAATCGGGTAGGACCAGAAATACACGGATATTTCGATGTCTCTAGAATTTTTTAATAGTGTAAATAAAATAATTTCGTTCAAATTTTAGGCCTCACAAACGCAGGTAGAAAAAAAGGATAGTCAAAATTCTTGGAAATTCCGACATAGACGACTCTCAGTGAAGTCCAATAAAAATGCAAATATATGAGTATTTTCGCTGAAATAAAATTCTGTATTTTGCTTAAATTACGACCTATGTTCAACATAACCAACGGTTTCATGGTCAGTCGAAAACAGTTTTTCTTATTCGTCGCACTGTCGCAGTAACAAATTTGTTAGTTCAGTAAACATTGTGTTTCTTAGAGAAATTTTAACATTTATATTATTATTATTATTTTCCATTTTTACTACTATTGTTTAAATATTTTGTAATTATGTTATAAGATAATTTTATTTTATTTTAAAACTAAATATAGAAAATTAATCGCAAATTTAGAAGCATTTTACAAAATGCGACAATTAAAAAACGGCATAATGTCAACGTTGTCTAGCAAAAATTTCGTGCATCGGAAGGAATACAAGTGATATGCAGAAATATTTAGATATGTATCACATAAAGTTTTTAAAAATTTAGGGAATTTGATTCACGCTTTGATGATAATTAAATGTATTACAAATGACAAATATCTATGCATAATTGGCCATTTAAAACCTCTAATTCGGTTGTATAGAGCGATTAAATTTCTAGAATTACCTTTGATTAATCAGAATAGTGGTATTTAACTTCCTGTGGCATTCGGAACGCTAATGCTACAAATGCGGACGTGGGTCAGCATCCTTTTCAGTTTCATGGTCTACATTTGTTTTTAGTGATAATTAGTGGACCGCAAGAATATATTCGTTATGTTTAAAATCAATGAATTTTCTTATTTTTAATAACAGAATATACAATATAAATAATTCTTATCATTTATACATAAAAATAAGGTTCTAAAATAAACATTGCACAAAACACATAAAAAGCTAATAACGGCACCGTCAGATTTTATTGAGATATATTATTTGAAGGAAGGATAATAATGTGCTCTCCAGATCCATCTTAATACTAATTGCCGTTTTCTCGTTAGCACATATAAAAAAAAGCTTACCGACAGCGTTTTAAATTAACTTCGGTTCGAAGCGTCCGAGTTGACTTTCGGAACCTTTTAACGTTTTAACTCTCGTTAATCACTTAACGAATCTATTAGTATAGCCAATAAAAACTGTTATTTAGCAACGTTGAAACTGCAATATCGCAGCGTGGTGCTTTTGGAAACGTATCTGTGTTTATTTTCAGATTGGTGGCCAATCATGTGTGCAAACCGATCCAATTTGTATGTTAATGGACACGACGCTGTATACTGCAGGAACGCGGTTTGTTTGTCCTGAATGAAATAAAAAAACAGGATAAAATAGCAATTTAGTCCTTGTTTACTTAGCGAATCAAGTATTTCGATTGACAGCAAACGGGTGGTGGAGAGCTCGCAATTTAACGGATGTGCGCCTTTTGCGAACGTGATAAAATTTTACTATGATAGTAAACATATTTTTTATTTGATAAAATTATTTTTATATATGTATAATACAAACATAAAACCATTTGGCATTCGTATAAGAACGTTAAAATATAGCTATCATAATTAATTCCACAATAATAATTGTCAGAATTAGCAAATATTATTTTAAGCACAAAGTGTTGCAAACTCAATCGTCCTGTATCTTAAGTTCGTAGCGATTCATTAAAACAGTTAAGAGACACGGCACACGAGCGTTCGAAGTACAGTGAGTGGTGCCCAAGTACCTAGCAGTTTCCCAGACGCATTTTTATGTTCTTTTTCAACGTCTGTGGTGGGAATACGCCTTACTCGCACGACGGTGTATACAACACAGTACAAAACCAGATTAGACACACTCGACTCCACTACGCCTCGACGCTCGGTATACTCCTTCGCTCCGTCGATTTTTGCCTCGCATCCTGACTGAGCATTATTTCCAGAAAAACGCCGACGAATTAAAAATACTACATACGACATACTATTAAAGTGACTACATACGACCTGTACATTTAAAGTAATTTTTAAAACTTCTTCTTGCGTTTGTTTTTGACATTGTGTCCTTCAAGCAAATCTGAATTTTTTTTCGCTGTCAAATTTGACTGCCAAATTATGAATTTGCTATTAATAAATAAAAAAATCTCTTTTGCATACTAAATCTAATTTTATTTGTAAATAAAGTTTTTAATATTGGCTAAATTACTAGTGAATTAAAATGTTTCAAAATGCAGTATGAGCTTGATGTATATTTAATTATCTCCCGCTGTAAAGTTTTTTCACAGTTGCTATATTCCTCGTCCCTATTTGCATCTGTAAACACGACACTTTATACAAAATAAAGCACAACTAACACATTTTTTTTAAATTGCCTTACTATTGATGTAATGCTGTTAAGAAGTAAAATACTTTCTTTTAATCAGTTTTAATTAACAAGAATGAATTTTTTGTGTTTTTTTTGTATATAAAAATATATTTTCTTATATTTACAAAGAAACGTCAAGGAGATCTTAATATTTCCGGTTATACTTGATAAAAAAAGTTTAGCGTATTTATCTATTATTTTTATTTATTTATATACTTTTTGGATGCCCAGAGAGAAACAAGGTATTTAACGATACAAATTCAAAAGGTTGAGTACTCGTATATACATGCGCGTAAACGTAAAAGCTCACTATAGTAGATTTTTACGGTTTTTATGTTTGACCTCAGAATTGGAATGTGCGAGCAAACATCACCGAAAAGAGCGTCTAACATTTATGTTAGTTATAAAAAATGATTGGATTGCAAAAAAAATACCGCGAATTCTCCATACGCAAAGGACGAATAAGATTTAAACCTCCGAAAGCGGTGTATATTTACAATTTACTTATGCGTAATATATAAGTATATAAAATTAAAATATGAAACAATTTTAATTGAGTTCCATTATGCATTATTTCATTATATCAGAAAGCAAAGCACAGCGAAAATTGGAGTTTCTCTCAAAATTAAATTTCAAGTATTAAATTTTCTTTACCTGCACATCTAACGCTGTGTTCCTTATTCTAATATCGAAATATAAAAGATTTACGTAGAAAATGGTAAAAAAATACATTGTGTCGGTTAAATGTCATAACATATTTATATTTTTTAATCTCCTGCTGGCGAAATTCAATTTATTTTCGTACAAAAATTTGCTGTTGTAATCTTGGTTGAAAATCGCGGTATCAGACGCTGAAAAAATGTAATCCAATCGAGCTTTTTCAGATATTCACCAATCAACAATAATGGTAACGAATACAAATAAAACGGTTTTCGTGAATTGTATGTTATTATCTGGGAATCAAAAATAAATTTGTATCCCTTTTATTTGATATTTTATATTATTCTCTAACCTAATATAATAATATATATATTAATAAAAAATGTTATGTAATGATATATCGTGCTGTGTGTAATACCTTGTAATTTATTTTACGTTGATATATTTTTATATTAAATTTAAAAAAATTAAATCTTAGATTTTTTTGAAATAGTTTAAATATTTAGAATCATTTAGTTAAACATATATTTATAAATATGTAATACTCGAAAAATGATTATTTTATTTATATTAATATTTGTTTTTATCATATCTATTACTCTATAAGTTATTTAAACGCTCTTATCAAGCCTAGTATAGCCATATAATTTTTTTTTATTAAAACAAACTATATCTCGCTCGATTTTTATACATTTCTTATTTTGATTTCCATATTCATTATTAGTAAATCAGCTACTAAATTACACTACCATATTCTGACGGAGTTTAGTATTATTTCAATAGTTTGCGACGTAATTTAAATATCTAGTTTAAATCACCTCTCAATCGATTGATTGGGAAATGTTCTATTAACTTACATACGTATTTTTTTATTTTAAATTTTCCGTTGCAATATGATAAGCGTTAGCATAATGCGTTACACCGAGTCTAAGAAAATTTATCGCCCGCAATTCACCGCCAGCAATTTACCGCCGCGTCAATTAATTCCATACACAATTTATGATTGAAGGTGAAGCATGTCTAAAAAATGACATTCTTAAATCATGACGTATTTTAAGAGATTTAACTTGTATGATATTTTTAGACAAAAATCAATTTGACAATTACAAAACGTCCATTTGCTGTTAAAATCTGAACCGAATTTAAAAAATTTACAAATCATTTTAATAGATGCTCAAAACTAAAATAAGTTTTATAATTTTTATTAGGTTAGGTTTAGGTTCGAATAGTAAATAAGCATTTCGTAACTGTTACAGTCAAGTTATATTTTTAATAGTATGAACTTATTTTAGCTAACTAGACCAGTTATTATCTATAAAATATTTAATTTATAATTACACTGGTTAATATCAGTAAAATCATATTTATTCCCTGCGAGGGTGGTAAAAATAACATTTATAGAAAAACATTATTTTTGATTTATAATGATCAATAAATTATGGCGATAAATGGTATTAATAATATAAGACTTAATTAAATTTTATGCTACTTATTAATTATGATATTCGAGGGTGAGATTCAGAAAATTTAGGAAAAAATAATCTGTGATGATTGCCGATTCACTAATGCCGATCTTACAGACACAATATAAATTAAATAAATTAGGCTCTATACAGTATTCAAACCCTGGCCTATCAGGTATTAGTAGAATTGTAGTATGAAGTTAAGATACAATTAGTGAAATGAAAAAAATATATTTTTGATATAAAGAGTAGGCTTCTGAAAATATTTTTAACCGCTTCTCTAGGTCATTCTAGTTTGGATTAAAAATATATTACATTATTAAACCTAGCATAAATATTCAATACGCAATTCGAAATAAAAGAGTATTCTTTTTCTGGTGACATTCGACCGTTTAATGACATTCAACGACCTGAAAAAAAATTTTTCTTTCGCACTTCTTTCAGCCTTTGTACCATTCTCTCGGGACGAGGGAATTCGACGCAAAAGTTTATGCGCGACACGCGAACAAAATTCTTATCTCGCTTCGTTTAATATTTATAACATTGTATAGTTTATGGTTTACATTTAAGGGCTGTTATGTTTTTTTTATCTCCTAGTGTAGGGCTATGTGTGTGTGCTATTCATATTTTGACGGATGCAAATATGCTCTAAAAATTTTTTCGAAGAATATTTGATTTTTTAAGTTTTTATGTTTTAATAATTGCCCATATTTTATTTTTAATATTAAAAGTGTGACAGTTGTTAATCTTATGCTAGTAATATATTTTATTTATTATTTTAATTTACAATTCATATGTATATATATATAACTATGCTTAATCTAGCTTGATGTTATTTTAATTATTCATCATGATGTTTATCCGTAAGATGAAATACTCAAAATCAGTGACGGTCTTTTTCGATTTTAGTTAAATTTTAATCAGCAATATCTCCGAAACGATTAAAACTGAAAAACACTTAGGGTTCATAATAAAATTGAACCGATGTTGTTTAAGTGTTAATCATTATCATATAAAAAATACAATTCAATATATAAACTAACCATCATGAAAGATGAGTGAGATAAGTCGCGGACTATTGGGTTCGAATCATTTTTTTAAATTTCTGTCTTGAAGATTGGAACTAGTGTTTATTATATTAATATAATTCCGATCAATCATCATAAATTGCGTTTAACTAGATTTTCTTATTATCATGGACGAATATTGTAATAATTTATTAAAATGGAGCTAGGTCGTACATATTAGATATTGAATTTTTTTGATTATGTGCTAATTCAGTTTATAGAAAATATCTGAAAATAAATTAAATATTGTAATATTTGTGAATTATTATTGTTGTATAGCGTATTTTGCAATCATACGTCTTAGTTTTTATCGTCAGTCTTAAAGACGCGATTTTATATTTCTCACATAAATAGATAAAACTTAAGCGACAAAATTATTGGATCATTATTTCCATTAAAAATAATGATCCATACAAAATAAAAATCACATATTAAAATAAAAGTATGTAGTGTATATATAGATGCAAATTTCTTTTTTAGATATTTTCAAGTCATATGTGCCAAAAGTTAAAGCGTTCCATCTGTGATGGAGCTCAAAGTTTACTTACAATATCTATGGCCACATTCGACATATTACAACTGAGACTTTCGACTTGGCACAGCTGAAGAACTTAGTACATCATAACTTGAATGGGATAGCAAAATTTTCACTGGAACTCAATTTCGAACTGGATTTTCAAAGTTGCTCAATACATCGCGGGTTGTGTGACTGCGACATTCAAAAATGATATATATTCATGTCGAAATAACAAATAAGTCATATAAGGTCGTGGAAATACCCTTTGAAATTGACATCGTGATTTTGACTTTCTACACTTGGATGAATCTTTTTATCGCGATTGTTCATAGCTACATGACATAAATATAATAGAAAAATACTGTTTACGAATCCTTTATCTCTTATCTTATCTACAATTTTTTAATTATTTAAAATAGCTGTTTATTATTTATTTATTATTTATTTTATTTTATTAATTTGTTTAGCTTAATAGCTAATCTTTACATCTAACAAATTTAGTAAACATATATAAAAATATATAAAAAATACATAACAGAAAGAAAAAATAAAAATATACAATAATAAAGACTTAATATTATAATTTATTTCTATATGTACGAAGGTGTTTTTTTATTCCATTTATGAAACCCGTTATATTTTTGCTGTTTCGGATTTCTCTTGGAAGACTATTATATAAATGAAAACCTCCGTACATAATTCCCCTAGTCGTACTCGTTTTCTTATACTTAATTATCTTTAAATTTTCTCTATTTCTAGTATTATATTTATGTACATCTTTATTTCTTATTAAATACTTATTAAAATATTCTGGTAACATATTATTTTCTAACTTATATATAAATACTAAAACATTCATACTCAATATTTCTTGAACTTTCAACCATTCTAATCTATCAATCATACTTTTACAATTAGTTAATCTATTTTTATTTAAGATTACTCTCATTGCCCTATTTTGTAATTTTTGCAACATTTGTTTGTCTAATTTATTTAACATATTTAATAGTGTTGCACAATAATTAAAATGGGGCAATATTATACTATTGTAAATTATTTTTTTTGTATTTATACTTAATATATTTCTTAATCTAGATCAGGGTTTCCAAAACTTTTTCAGCGACGGAACACTTGGCAAATCCGAAAATTTTGGCGGAACACTTAGCTTATTTTGCTGTACCTAACTTCTAGGTACTAAAAAATTCGCCTTCTCTTGACGTCATAAATCTCAGTTAAGTTTAACCGTCACTCGCCTTCCATTATGAAGTAGAATATGTTAAATTTTTTTAATTTACTATAATTTTTTGTGAAATATCTATTTAGGCTCCGCGGAACACCAATTTTGGATCCGCGGAACACCAGTGTTCCGCGGAACATAGTTTGGGAAGCCATGATCTAGATAATAAACCTATTTTTCTACTATTTTTTTTTAATATGTAATTACAATGTTCTTTAAAATTTAATTTTGTATCAACAATTACTCCTAAATATTTTATATTATCCACTATTTCTATACTAGAGTTATTTATTACTATTTTGCTACTATTATCTAACACATTTTTATAATTAATAAACATACATTTAGTTTTATTCTCATTTAATTTAAGTACATTATTCTTTAACCATATTTCTAATATACTTAATTCATTATTTAAATTATTTACAATTTCTTTAATGTTATCACCTATGACTAGTATTGCCAAATATATATATAAATTATTTTTAAGTTGTAACAGTTGCTATTTTTCCGAACGATGGTTCGTATATTTAGACACGTGATACTAGTCTAGGTAAGTCTAGACTCATATTTAGTGTTTCTTTTTGAAAATTTTTTTTTTTGAGAATGTGTTACAAAAATGTCGAGAATTCTTATTTCTCAATTTCTCGAAAAATTTAATAAAGCATTTTTTATTATATAAAATTAAGTTACTACGAATATTTTGAAAAGGTTAACAACCACTGCCATTTTTATAGCTCTGCATAAGTAAAAACGGGCTCACGTCTAATATGCACACTTTTTGGAATTATAACAATTGTTTATAAATTTTTAACACTTGAATTCGCCTTAATATAAGTTATAAAATAAGAAACTCAGATAAGAATCTATTCCGAAGGTGTTCGTGTCAGATGTTTGAAAATATGCATACTTTCTCAGAAGATCTAAAAATATTAAACGACCAACAATTCTTTGCGATTTTCTATTACTCGTAACCAACATCAACACATAACAAGAAAAAAATTTTTAACAAAAAAATAATGACATTGTGTGATTCTACTTTAAAATGCATGTGCTTTTTAAAAGGTTATTTTAAAAATAACATGTAATATTGTATCTGCAATACTTTATTTTAATTTTCAAGATTCGCACGAGTTCTAATAATATAATTATTACTCAAGTTAGAATATTTTTAAAATAAATTAATTTTCATGCAGAAGCGTTATAGCTTATATATTGTAGTAAAAATAGGAAGAAATCCACAATATTCCTATCCTTGTTCCTTGCTATACCATGATCAATAATGATTTGGGTGGTATTAGATTATCTTGCGATTGCAGGTATATTACTTTTGTATATTTGCATAAAATATAAATCAGTGGTTTTGTGGGTTTTTCTACCTGCTCGAAAAAATAGTTTTCGCAATAATTGTTAGCTTAATTAAATAATATTTAATTATGAAATAACGCAGTTTTTCGTGATTTGATAATAATAAAAAATACAAAAACAATAGTTTTAACACCGTTTTACGCACCGAAAAGGAAATTTTAGCGCCATATCGCTAATTTATTGCTCTTAAATTTATTTTATTGCGGCACGGTCAGATTCCGTTGTTTTGATGCACGTGCATATGTAAAAATGTTTATGTAAACTGCATAGATTTATTTATGAACATTGACTTCTAGATTTATATTTTATCAAAGATATAACAATGAAATTGTAAAAACTTAATCAGAAACTTCAATATAAAAATTAATTAATAAAATACTATTATTAAGATATAAAAGCGCTTATAAATATAGTTTATAAGAGTTAAAATAATAACTAATAAATGATCTCGAAATACTTTTGAAATCAAAAAATTTTCAAAATTATTTTAAGACAAAATTTTGAAATATGAAAATATATATGTTCAATCAATCTATAAAATAAGAAGCTTTAGAAATATTTTATGAATCTTACAATTTTACTTTCTGGTTAATCCTTGTATTATCTAAACCAAAATGTACTAAAGTACTAAAACAAACTTTATTTTAAATCAAACGCATTGTATGTACCTTAGCTTAATATCCTGACTAACTTGGTTATTATTAAAACATGCGGAACGATCTAAAATCAAAGTGCAACTGAACGGCCGCTGGTTTAATTATGACTAGAGTGCAGCAAACACTGTGCTAGGTAAGTAAGATGTTGTCGCTCGATAAGTTGCACTAATGGAATTGCCTTAAAGGAGTCCCATTATGGAAACATGACCGCAGCTTACGTCATAAAGAAGTGAATCTGAATCACGTCGCCGCATGATTAAAAGCTCCTCGCTGGGCAACTTTAATAGGGAACAGGGGAGCTTTGAAAGCTCACTACGTATCACCTCGTAAAATAAACGCGTTTACGTTTGTATTTCGCGTAAATGTGTTGTAATATACGGATTAAGATGTATAAATAAATAAATCATTTAAATCTGACTTAATTGCTTACCTCAATATGTAATAATGGCCTTATGAAATAAATACGCATGTTGAGAAAAAAATAAGTATTAAATATTTGGATTCTTCGATATAACTGTGAATTTTAATGCAACGACAATTGATTATTAAAAAATATTTTCGTAAATACCAGCATCCGTGAAGGTAATACATATATTTTTATGTATTTAAATAGGGTAGGAGAAAATTTATAAAAAATATTTCTTTCGTATGAAATTATATATACTTTTAGATATTAAGAAATCTTTTTATATTTACAAAACGTTAAGGAAAATATAAATTTAATACCAATTTCACATATTTTCATTGAAAAACTACATGTGTAAATAATAAATTTGTATCTATATGTATCTATATATGTATATAATTATTATACTTACATTTTTAATATTTATTTGGTTAGCCAATTATACTTTGATTAATTTTTTTGTAATATGATATATTTTAACATTTTTTTTTCATTACGATATCCTGAAACGTTTGCTGTGTTATTTATTTATTTATTCATGAATTTGATATAATTAATTATTTACTTACGTATAGATACAAATTAATTATTTACACATGAAGATTTTAAATGAAAAATGTATAATTAGTTCAATTTTATATTTTCCTTGACGGTTTGTAAATATGAAAACATTATTAATTATCTAAAATGTAAAAGTGTTTTGTACGAAAGCAGTGCTATCACCCTATTTAAATATTATATTAAATATTTTCAACCTTCTCGGATGCTGGTAATAATAAATATAATTATTTTAAGTAACTTTGGGGGATTAATTGTCTAATATGGGCTTAAGGAGTTAATAATCAGGGATTAATTCAGTGAAAATAAATTTTATTGGTTTTATTGAGCAATAAATAAATTAACACATATTAATTAATGAAACAATATTAAGTGTAAAACTAAATTAGACACTAGGAATTTTTTTGACTTAAGTCTTTTTTCGTTCGTTGTATAAAAATAGCTTGTGTAAAAGTGAATGAAATATAAAATATCTACGTTGTAAACAGTTGTACAAAACACTCAGATCTGCAATATATTATTTCTACGGTTATAGATTTTTAAATCATTGCAGTTATGCATAATATTCTAACAAAATATTTTGTGGACATTATCAAATAATTTGTTTTTAACCAATTTATCATATTAGCCAGATAATTAAAAGTAAGTAGAGCAAAAAACCTTTTCTAAATCTAAAACCTTACTTCCATCAGTAATTTCAGAAAGAATTTTTACTTAATTGTTAATGATTTGAAAAAGAAGCCGATTACCATGTCAGATCAGTAGCCACCAAAACCCAAGAGTTCAACTAGACCTTAAGGGCGATACGAAGACGTGACGAAAGTTTACGAGAATAATACTTGATATTGACGCATACATTAATTTATTAATATTTTTAATAATAATAACATACACGTAAACTTTAAATCACCTTACAATATGCAAAATAATTTATAACGAGCAATTTTGTATGCATAAAAGTAAAGGTTTGTTCATCTAAAATCAAAATTTATTATACGTTTTACCGTCACTAGTTTAAAAATAAGGTTTAAAATTTAATAATTGCAGATTTTAATAATAGACTATAGTCTATTTATTTACTACTTTTTAAAAAGTTTAGCATTAAATTAAACATTATATACCTTTTTTAATTAAAAACTTGTAGGCTCATATTATGAAATTTAACCGAAAAAAATATTTTTTAAGCTCAGTAAAATGATAATTTTTAGATTTTCATTTTTATTTGCTTAAATTTTTCCTAAGAACTATAAACATTTAATCTTTGGCTAAAAAAAATTGTTTTTAAAAAAATCATAATTGTTCAGCATATTACAAATTACCAATAAGCGTAATGATACAATAACGCGACACAAAGCAAGTTTATTTACGGAAAAACACATGGGTAAATAAATATATTTAATACGCAATTGCATACGATTTTAAAAAGCTCGCCAGCATTGTTAAATAAACAAAATTGCTATATTATTTTTCTTAGTAAATTTTAACATATAAGGCATCCGGTGTAATTACATAACACATTATGAAGCCGCACACTAAAAAATCGTCACTCACAAAAAAAAAAAATATAAAAAATCGAAAATAATTTGGTAAAATCGTCTTTTAGCATAAAAATAACTAACTCTCTTTCTTAATTATGAATAATGATGAAATATATAGCTTTTGAACTGACTGTGTTAACGCAAATATAGTATAGGTAAATAAATCAGACATAAACAATATTTATAACTAAGTTTTAATAATAAAAAAACAATAGTGACATACCAATTTTTATAAGCTACTTCATGGTGTATTATAATTAACAATCAATAAATGACACGTAGCTGGGGCCACTTTTTTAACCTTTGAGATGTAAGTTAAATTATTACATCGCATTTTTTTCCTAATATTTGATATTATTACTGTTTCACATTGTACATATATATATATAGTCAATTATAAAAAATAGTGGTTCTAAACATTTCATTTTGTTAAATTTATTCAACTATTTTTTATTAATAATTTTTGCATTTCACTACCTTTTATATTAGGGTATTTTTTTAAACCAAATTATAAATTATTAATATTTAAAAAAAATATAAATGAAACATATTTTTTGTTTTGTTTATTTTATTTACTCCTTTGTTTGTTTGTATTATTTTCTCTTAATATAAAATACAGTAAAAAAAATCCAGTGGCTTCTAGCATTTTGTAACGTAAGTATCAAATTGCTAGGATATCTTGAAATAGTGAGAAATATGGTGTTAATAGTGTTTTTGGTTTTTAAAACTTATTATATAATCGTCCCAGTCTCAGTGAGTTACTTTTATGTTATGATAATTTTAAGGCATGTTTTATCGTTCGACTCTGGTTTCGTACCTGATTTATTTTATTAATAATCGAGAAATTGGTATTTTTGAACCATTGAAGAATATGTTTCATCTTCCATTAAATAATTTTGCTTTAACAATGAAAATATATAAAATAACTTTTATTAAAAAAGGAGATCAATGTGTTCAAAATAAATATAAGCATATTTTTTAACACTGGAAAGTAAATAATTTAAAAATATTAATAATAATTTTAAATAAATCACTGTAGTCACTTTTTCGTATAATTAATTGTAAATGTATTTAACAACACTCCATTATACTCAGTTTTACAAAAAGGGTGATCATATCTCTTAGAAGTAAATATTTAGACTGTAATATATACAGATTTTAAGAAGGTTTTAGATAGTAAACCACCCAATCTTAGCCAACGAGTTTTTATTTAAAAAATTATGATTCGCAATACGCAACAGATTATTGATTGTGTTCTTAAGTACCACAGGAAATAAATTTAAGACTCATAATATTCATAATGGTATATCAATCCAGTCCATCAGCTTTTTGATCGCACCGCTTTCGTTTTGTTTGTTTATGCGTGCGATTGTATAAATAATTCAATGGGGCGTTTCGGCGCTGATTGAGACCTTGCCACTTCGGTACGCATTCGGTATAATGAGAACATCTGAATCTTGGAGCTTAACTTTATTAAGCAGATCCGTGGCAATCGGTAGGGCCGTTTTAAAACCGCGTGTACCATTTCAGTATTCCGGCCGAGTTCGGTTCTTGCATTAACATTCCCGACGCGGTACGTGATCCCATAATGTGCCGGACGAGTACCAAGATTAACCGGAAAACGTCTTCCAAATGTGTTTGGCCGGCGGAATCGCGCGGATGTGGGCCGCACATGCGATTCCGAGCTTTTTGGTCGAAAAAGTAGAGGCAAAATAAAAAATAATGTGCTAAAACGGGTTGTACTGAACTATTTTGCGGGTGGCGTTAGCCAAAATAATAACACTTTTTAGCAGATGAACAGTAAATACCAACAATTTAGCAAATGATATTTTTTTTTCCAAAACAATAAAATCTTATATTAATTGTTCAAAAACACTTAAGCAACAGCAACACGATATTTTCAATTAAATAAAAATTATCATTTAAATTAAAATATATTATTTATAATTTATTATTATTAAGGTTTTGAGTTTTGTTTTGGACATAATTTTTGGATCAGTGTTTTTATTTCTTTATTTGCAGTAGTTTGTCGAATATGACGTTAACTTATAGTGAGTTTATTTTGTCGTCGCTACTTTTTATTACCAGTTGAATTTATTCCATTACTCTTTAGAGTATCTGTTGGTTGATGTTTAAGCGTACTGTCTAAATATTTGTGTTAGGGATGTTTATTTATATTTTTTATAAATATGTTTTTTCTTATAAAATTTTTGTTCAACAATTAAAATCATAACGTATATTTTGTATATGTTAGTTACCCGTAAAGTTTTCTCTTTCCGTGTGTACGTCCTTCCACAGACGCAAAGGGAGAAGCAGTTGATTCTGTACTATTCTTTGGTCTAAAGTTTGGTTAGCCTCCTCTTGGTTTTCGTACGAACTTAGTGAGAACAAAAGTTTTTAAGATTCTGAAGATTAAACTCCGACGTGGGTGCTCAAGTGGAAATGGAAATCTTGAAGGAAGTGTCTCTAGGAAAGTAAACGTTAGTTTCCTACGTTTCATAGAATATTTTTTTGACTTTTTCGATCGAACGGCTAATAACAAGTTACGAGTTTCTGGTACAGATTACGATCAACTATTTTGTATGGCATTCGCAAATACATTATCCTTTATCAAGGCGTTTGCAACGGATATTTTTAATCTCTCTGATTTATGGCGGGTACTGTGACTAAATATACAAAAATGTTTTCTCACGGTGATGTCCTACGTTTTCTTTAGACATTTGAAATACGTCTTAATATATCACATGCTAGAATTTACTTTGCCATCAATGTATATGATTTAATAGCATAATATTCAGATTCTTATGCATATAAATTTGGCTAAGATCTTTATGACCGTTTTAACTGATTTATCCCTTACTTATTAAGCCTAATTGTTCAATGAAAAGTTTATTTATTTAATGAGCCCAACAGTAGTAAACTCAAAAATAAATTTGTGGGTATGATACTTTTACGTTACCATTTTTTATTTGCATGTATGTTACTAATATATTTTTACATTAGTATACGTACAATAGACATCACAATAAATTCTTTAAAAAATATGTATTTTGTTGTAGAACTGTAGAAGTAAAGTATGAGTGATTGTTTTAAATATATTTAATGATTCTGAGCATATCAAAAAAATATGTAAACAATTTTTTTTAGTATTTTAAAAATATTTATACATACACATTAAAAATTTACAGTTATAATTCAATGTTATCCGAGTATTAACATGATATATTTAACTCGTTACAAGCATTAGAATGTTTCACGTGTAAAACATTATTATAAACTCCATAGTGTGTTTTTGCTTATTTTTTTTTCTTTTGCAAACAATAACGGCAAGTTAAGCTTGATTAATTATGCCGACGTAATACATATGTCGCGCTAACTTTCGCGGGATGAAAAGGTTATCTTTTGTCGGAAGATGACGAGAACAAGTCGGGTCCATTGTTCGCTGGGTACGGCGTGGCATGCAAAAAGCGCCCCCTCGCGCGAAACTTTGTTCGGACAAAAGAGCGGAAGCTCGGGGGATATTATGCTTATCTAAATCGTGACACATCTCACCCCTGTCAGATTCGAGAGACGAGCTCAAGCCGTACTTTTAGAAGTATACCCAGAAACGTATCCGGCGGTATAAGGTTCGCGACAGCCTACGGTATCCGGCAAATTTCCTGTAAAGTAAGCAGCACTGTTTGAAACTGTAGGAAATCTTATATTTTGTTATAAGGTTAGTGCTTTTTACTTTATATATGCTTATGATTTTAAAAATAGCTTATCTATTGCGTAGTTGTGCATTTTTTTAGATGTGGGGTTGGGTGTATTAATATTATAATTGCTGTAATAAAAAATAATCTATCTATCCAAGACCCAACAATACCAAATATATTCCATCTTCTTATAGCCTACTTTTTTGCTATTCTCCTAAAAAAGTATTCTTTTTACTGGTTCTCATGTTTCATCAGATTTTATTTTCTCATTTAATTTTTAAAAACAACTTTGAAAATCCTCGGTCTTCATTTTGGTGAATTTGGCGCTGCTTTGCTTCTGCATTACGAAAGCAAAATATTAGTTTTGGATAAAATTCTGACCTAAGTGTATATATAAAGCGATTTATTACAGCTAGTATTTTGTCTTCTATAACCTTTAATAAATAAGGGAGCTCCAACGTCTCTTCCAGTCCTTAATAATCTTGATCAATGTCGACAATTGGGGTGGAACCAGACTTTTTGTGGTAGGCGTTCGTTTAAATCGGACGTGTGTGTATGTAACTACGAGTTTGTACGGCTAATAGACAGTTTAGGAGTATTAGGTAACCTTTATATTTAGCGACATTTACATAAAATTGCCAAATTAAGATATTATTTCAAACATAAAGATTCTCAATTTGTGAATAAAAGCCAATAACTGATTATTAGTTAGCAGACAGTATATGAAATCAAATCAATTGATCATTTATGCATATTGTTACTAAATATGTTAGTGTATTGGACCATATGGAGAGCTCTATACCACCTTTTTGTTATGAAACTAATATTTTTTATTATATAAAATAAATATTAAAATTTTGTGTCCCGATTTGAAGTCTTGAATATCTGGTTACCTTATTTAATATGTATGTTTACAAATTAGTATACATTAAAAATCCCGTTTAATTAAATGCTTCATCTAGGCAGTACAGTGAGCTTCAGCGCAGTGCAAATGGCACGTGCTACTGTCAGCAATTAAGTTTTCTTAAGGAAAACTCGGCGAAGCAGCGGTGCCATTACACAGTTGGCTCCTCGTTTAGTCTCGCCGAGCCATTTTCCGTGCCAATGCAAAATACATGCAAATTTTGCTAGAAAACGTCCCAATATGACCCCTAAAGCTATAATTGTTCCCTGTGGTTGAGTGCGTACCAAAAACAACATTCAGACGTATTTCGCTAACGAGCTCGTTACGACATTTACACAGTGTTATCGCTATCCAAATGGCGCTCAATGATAAAAGTCCACTTGAATTAAAATGTATTCGCTATGATTATGTAAATCTAGATTTAGGCGACAAATCCGGGATGTTACATGCTTAATACGGATGGGCAACCACAACGGCTCAGTGGTATTACTCAAGATTATTATCTTGCTGTCTAAGTAGAACTTTTAGAACACTTCAGAGTGCAAGCGAGTATAATATGAAGACGCTTTCTCTACCTTATTGTGTAACATAGCTCAGCATGATATTCAATTTTTTTTATTTCTCTGTTTAAAACGAGTTGATAAGCGGACTAGCAGCTAGTTCTCAGTCTTCATTCTGCCATTGTTATATTTAATATCAATTCATTAAAAAAAACAATTTGGCTGTTACAGAAATCACTCGATAATATATCAACTTTTTAAATGCAATAAATTATTTTTGTTTTTATTTGATGTTTGTGCAAAAAGTCACGTTTAATTAAGTTATTGTATACACAACGTGTTTTTATTCGTGTCTGTGTCAAAAAAACTATAATCATATTGATATGAAGAGGGAAGCGGCTGCTTTCTCGATATCATTTGTTAATGATCGATTGCTTCTTATGGTTCAAGTGAATACGAGCCCTCCAAAATAGAGAAATCCATATAAAAAAGGAAAGTTCTTGATGTCTTGTCGGAAATAAGTCTTAAACGATAGTTCTTGATTTTGGTGTTGTATATCTGATTTTATACATATGGCCAGCCTTTGCGATTTGGTGGTTATTTACTTTTTGTTGTCACGAGAAATTACGACGAGCTTGAAGTGTAATTAATTTAGCTTGTTTTTTACTAGACTTTTATGACCGTTGTGTTAGAGTTTTAACAGGTTGTAACCTGGCATATAAAATGGCCGTTAAATATTTAAAAAAAGTATGAGATTTGAAAATTTTGCGACCCATTATTTTGTATCCCAAGACACTGTAATTTTCTATATGATTAAAGTATTAAATCGCTATTATCATGCTTTTAATTTATTCCGTCTATTGTCACGTACGGTACGCACTGGCCGGCATAGAAAAAAAATAAATGTATTTATGATGTTTAAATGCGTTATGTATATGTTCTTACGGTTAGTGCGTCGATTTTAATAAAAGCTGGTCTGCTTTGGATTTGTCGGCTTTTGAAAAACTTGACTTAATAATTGCATCTCTAACAACAGATATCTATCCCTCTCATACGTACGTAATAGTTACGAGAGAGATAGATTGCTGTTGACTTCACACAAACATAAAATATTTAATTTCGTTTTTCTGGAAATGGTCGTTTGTCGTGTTCGCCCTTTGTGCTCTGAACGTCTCATATTAAAGTAATACGTAGTATGAAAAAAATATTATAAAACTAGTTCCTCGTAGCTTATATTAAATATTTTTATGTGCAGTGTTTTAAGGAGCCGATATCTAAGAAATAATCTGAAATAATTAGTAACTGCTGTATATATATATCATTAATAAGAGGTCTGAGGTTGGAATTTTGAGAAATCCCCAAAGGGGGATGTATTATAAATAGTCATATTTTGGGAACATAAATTAAACGAGTTTTCTATTCGCCATTTCGGATTTTTTCTGATTTTTGTCTTTGAAATAGGAGAGCACCGTGAGACACATTTTAATATATTTAGACACAAAGCATCTGCTATAAATTAGAAAAGATTAAAATATCTTCCCAAACGATAAAGAGTGCATTTGGGATTGCCTTTAAAACGGCCGCTAGGAGCAATCGGTATTTTATTTTAAAAAACTCGCTTACCATTATCTCATTGGTTGTTTCACCATAAAGGGCGGGTAAAAAATATCCTCTGACTATGAATATAAATACAAAAACGTAAGCCCGTTCTTAGGGGCAATTATACTGGTATTCATATTTGAACATCCACTTCGGAGTTTCCACTTCATACCTGCGAAGATCGCAGAAACCGCCGCTTCTCTCTTTGCATCCCATGGTCCAGCTTGACGCAATCCTAAATACATCTTGTACCAAAAACACATTAGACTTTGCTCAATTGTTGCACAACAAATTAAATAAATACGTTTATAAAATTAATTCTCGTATTAAAATAAACGTTTTATGAAAAAAATTATACCTCAGCCGACTTGTCATAAATTATAGATAACTTGAGGGTTTTACACGAAGTTATTCAGTAATATTTGTGTAGTAATTAGGGCTCAAATGCAAACTATTCATCATATAGTTTTCAGTATAATTTAAACGATTTTTATTGTATTTCTAAAAAATAAATAGAACTTGGTCGTAAGAGCCGAAACGTTAAATGTTATTGGTAAAAGAGCAAATGTGGATATGGCACAATTACGACCACTCGCCGCTCGAAATAGCTCACATCTTCCTTTACGACCTGGTCCATGTGCACGAGATCGCGTCCTCCTGCTGGAGGACACTTTAAGAGGAATCACGTGTCTGTATTGTGAGAGTGGTTCCATCCTGGTCAACGATTCAGCTTTTCATCGCCCGGATGTGAAGTAATCTTGCGGGGAAGCCGAGCTGAAACGTTTACGATCTCTAACCGATACCGTGACTTTATTTTTATACACCCACTTGGTTGGCTATTTGGTTTCGGTTCACGGCAAGCATCTTTGATTATTTCGGTAGGAAATTGGTTATTCAAGTAAATTGTTTGAACCAGCGCCACCTTAAAAATTTATTAATAAAAAATCTTATGTGCCTATCACAATACGAGCCCGTTTTATAAACGTATCTAGATTAGGGGTTCATAATATTTAATATGTGCCTACTATTCTAAGAAAGATAAGAGCTGCATATTTTTTAATAATATTTATACACATCTTGTAATTATTTTAAAATTTAACGCGAATGGGTCAACTACTTTATTGTTCGCATCCCCGTCCTAATTTCCTAATTTTTGGCACAGTTTCTATAGCAAATATTTCCAAAGAAGAATGACTTTAATTAACAAGGGCCGTGTCGGCGCCTAACAATGGCGGTTATTATAAAAAATATTTATCACTAGCAATATTATTACGTGCCAGATGGTTCCGAATTTTCTCATATTAAAAATGACAATGGTCAATATATTTAAGTTATGTTTGGAGTTCTGTATTAATTTAAAAAAAGGCGTACATTATGTTATTCATTAAAAGTTACGATTTTTCATTCTGGACTGTCTATGATTAAATTTAGCAATTAATCGTTGATTAAATTCTGGGTACGGAAACTGTGCTAAATTCATTCGGGTATTCTGATTTGGCAAAAAAATAAATACACAGCATTCACGCCAATTTACTATTCACGGTGAACAAATGAAACATTTCCCTTTTGCCCGCTAAGGTCGGAATTACAAAATCGTCTCAATCCAAAAGTTTCCGGACGTCTGACTTTGCCATTGTTACTCCATTGCTTCGTTTCAACAAAGGGATGGAAAGAAGAAAAAAAATTGTGGCGTCTTTTTAATATGTATTTTTTCAAACATTTTTTTGATATTAAATGATGACAATACAATATTTAACATAGTAATAAAAAAGCACAATACAAATGTTATTGTTTCTTACAACTCAAGCCAATGATAATATTACTACTACAAATAAAGTCCGACTTCACCAACAAAATATAAACTGTTATATAAAATAATACTGAAAAACCACAATGTTTTCAAATGATCGATTAAGATAAAAAACGAACTTTATTCTTAGTAAAACTCAACCATAAACAGGGGTTTATTTTGTTTTATCTTATGACTTATTATATCCTGAATAATATAGACTGACAAGTTGAGAGTCTGGCGCTCACGGCTATTATCATACCTGTCGCCTCTATGCGACACTTGTGTTTATATGTGACGGTTTATTTTAATATTATATACGCACAGATATTAACCGACGTATTCAGCTACGATTTTCGTATAATGAAATTCACACATACATATTTTAAGGATGATACGTAAATCTTTAAAACACATAAATATTAAAAAAGTTAGTTAATTTATTTATTTAATAATACTGACACTTATCAAATATCCTTAAACTTCTACTCACTACTCTATTCACGATTAAATACACAAAAATTAGCCTTAGCAACTAGCCTTTGTTTAATAGCTGCATAAGACTCGATAGTTTCAAGGCCCTAAGCAAGTCGGGCTTCACTTCAGTACTCTGAACTAGACCCGACCTCCTACCCAGGTTGTCGCGAATAATCTGCCACAAAAATACTGATGGTAAAGACCATCACTTATCAGTTTAAAGAGCTAAATAAGGGATAAAACATATTTAAATTTAAATTAAAAAGTTAAGCAACATATATTAATATACCTAATACAAATTAATCACGCGTTAAATTTTCCATTCTACTACATTACAAATGTTACATTCAAAGTAGTTTTTTTATATCTTCAACATTGCTAACTGAAAACTTATAAAACTTCAGGTTTTTTTACAAAAATACATTTTACATACAGCTTACAATAATGAGATAAATGATATGTTTTCGACCATCGTGGCGCATTGGGGTAACCTGTTAGGCCACGATGGTCTTAATTTAATCTAAAAAAAAAAAAAAAAAAAAAAAGATTAATATTGATTTAAAAAAAATCTTTAAAATCAAACTGTGTGTCGTTGATTAAAACGCAGAGTTAAATGTTAAATTTTCAATAGAGATCTAAGAGTGATATCTTTATTTGTTATATTTCATTACAGGTTTTTCTCACTGGTACGTTGAACTAATTACATTTTTTTTGGTTTATTTTTTTATCAAGTACAACCGCATGAAAGTCTAAAATTAGCAGTGTTTTAATCTTATCCCACTGTAATTAAAAAGTTCTACCTCAAATGAAAATGGTTAACAAACCAATAATAAATAACTAAATATTTTTTTCAAATATTTTAATCAATGGTTAAGTACTGTATATGGTCTAAAATAATTTATCTATAATTTACAAAATCTTTCACATTTTTTTATATTAAGAAAGTAATTTAGTTTTCCTACTATATTATGAGAACGAAAGTTACGTTCTGAGGCGACGTGTGTCTATGAGGGTGAGACAATTTACCGCCAGCAATTGGTCACTAGAAGTTAACCACTGCGTTAATTGATCATACAAACAATGTATAGACTACACATATTCACAAGCATATTTTATAGTCTAGAAGCAGTTAAATGTGTTTATACAAGCTCACTTATTTATTGTTAATTGACGGTGTGGCGAGTCTAAATTTTTTTTATTAAATCAAGACGTATTTTAAAATATTTCACTAACATGTACATGAAATTAAATTTTAAAGTTGCAAAACGTCCATTTACTGTTTAAACCCAAACCTAACCTAATAATAGTTGTAATTTTTGAACTTCCATTTTATTATTTCATTTAGGTTAGATATGGGTTTAATTTAAACTTCTTAAAATACGTCTTAATTAAAAAAAAAAAAATTTGTATTAGCCGTCAATCAACAATCAACAGTTTATTATAAAAATATTTATTACAGACTACGTTGATTCAGTAAATGTATCTTGATTTTTTAATGGAATATCTAAAAGTTTAGCACGTTGCAGTCACAAAATATAATAATCTTTGCGTAATAGATTATATTTATTATATTTATTTAAAATAAAATTGTTTTTTTAAATAACTACAAAACAGGGCCGGCCCTAGTTTACTTAGCGCCCCAGGCAAAAACTAAATTTTTGCTGTCTCCCTCTAATAATATCGTAATAACTCATTATATGAGCTAAAAAATATTACTTAAATTCAAGTAATCTAATATTATATTTGACACAATAATCTTTCTTGCAATTGTGGGTATTTAAGAATATGTAGTTTATTTTTTGTCGCAATTTTTTACGCGTGGAATAATCTAGAGTACATAGTAGGGTGTAGCAAAATAACTAATCTCCTTGGTAAAACTCATAATGGGAAATGTCACATGCCAAATGAGAGTACAAAATGATATATTTGTGAATATTTAACAACCTACGACAGGCCGATGATCAAGTCTTTCGGTCATACTAGCAACTTAAGAGTTACAAACCATTTTAAGGAATGCCCCATTATTAAAGCAAGGCACACAAGCTCCATATTATAAATAGCGTAGCAATTTTTATTTTAAAAATGAAAAAATAACATTCGGAACATAACAAACGGAACAAAAAAAAAAATAAAAAAATATTTTTAGAAAAATTTTTAAATGTTAAAGACTGCGGCAATGATTGTGTCTTAAAAACAAATAATTGACAAAAATGTTTAAAAAGATTTTGTAAATTTTTAATTCGCTTTTATTTTTAAAATAAAACATTTTTACTTTCTTTACTTTTTTCTCTAAAATGTTTTTTAACAAAGATACGATTTTTTTTATTTTTTAAATAGCCACCATTTTGAAACAAAATGGTGTATATAACCAGCTAACAAATATGTCTGAGATGTTGACAAGATCTATTTTTTGGAAAAAAATTTATGATGATATAATAAAAGCAGCAAAAGTTATCGTGTGCTTAATTTTGAGTAAATTCCATACATAAACCAATTATTTTCAACCAAATGTGTTTTTATTAGGAATCGAGTTAGGTTGAGTTAGGTTATGCTACGATTTTTCGTAGCATAACCTCACTATCGTAGCACAACCTAGCTTAGCCTAACTCAAAAGATTTTTGTTTAAGGGAAAATATAAATTTATATACACATGTTTTACATTTTTACCTTCAGGTACAAAATGAGACGATCATTAGTGCATTGCAACGGATGCAAGGTCCACAGGTTGCATATTGTCAAGGGGTTCATTTAAAAAAAAATTTTTTGAACCTTTCATAAAAATTATTAATTGAAATTGTTTTTTTTTAAATTGACCCTTCTTTCTAATATTTTATTTACATATAGGGGCAGTAACAAATAAGGGCGGTGCAACAAGGTGCAAGGTACCAAAGTTCCACAATATATAAAGTTGCCATTTCAAAAAAACAACAATTCAATTATAAAATTTTAAAATAAAAAAAAAGTTTTAAATTAACTTAGAATATTTTTTTCTTATATTAAAATGAAAATTAAATTTTTTAAAAAAATTTAAAAAAAAAATTAATTTTTTTTTTTATATTTATAAAAAAAATTTTTTTTTAAAAAATTCTAAAAATATTTTTTTATTTTTTTCAGAATTTTTTAATAAATTTTAATTATAATTTTTTGCATTTGTTGCACCGCCCTTGTAACTGTCTATATATGTAGATAAATTCATAGAAAAAAGTTGCAATTTGAAAAAAAACAATTCAAATTTTTAATTTTTTTAAATGGTTCAATTATTTTTAAATTTGAACCCATTTTTAATATGCAGTTTGGGGATCTTGTACCCGTTGCACTGCCTTTATGACTGCTTATATGTGTACCTGATAGTATAAAATTGAGAACAATGTATATAAATTTATATTTTCCATTATACAAAAATCTTTTGAGTTAGGCTATGTTAGGTTAGGCTACGATAAATCATAGCATAACCTTACTTAACCTAGCTCAATTCTTTATAAAAACACATTTTGCCTGAAAATAATAGATTTATATATGGAATTAACTAAAAATTAAGAACACGATAACTTCCGTTGCTTTTAATAAATCAGCATAATTTTTTTGCCAACAAAATAGACCTAATAAAAATCTCAAATAAATTTTTTAGCCAACTATATTTACTATTTTGTTTAAAAATGACGGCTACTTAAAACATTTAAAAAATCGTATCTTTGGTAAAAAACATTTTAGAAAAAAAAGTAAAGAGAGTAAGAATGTTTTATAATAAAAATAAAAGCAAAATAAAAATTAAAAAAAATATTTGTTAACATATTATTTTGACATATCACTACCGCAGTTTTACCATTTTAATTTTTTTCTAAATTTGAATTTGGTATTTCTTTTTGCTTAGTTTGCAAACAATGTTACTTTTTTCATTATTTAAATAAATATGCGACACCTCTTTTAATATGGAGCCTGGGTGCCTTGCCTTAATAACGGGGCACCCCTTAAAATGGTTTTTAACTCTTTTCAAGTAGTAAGTCTGACCGAAATATTTTAGCAGGTAGTTAAAGCTGTAATTTTAAAAACTAAACAAAATAATTTATCTTTTTTTATAGATTACTTGAGTTTTAAAATGGGATTACAGTTCTTATCGTTCAATCTTGTCTGTGCGACATTTATCTTTAGTTCAGCGATTTTGGTCTTTATTTGCTGTTATATTTGTTTTTATTTAATACTTTATTTTGTATATATAATAAAAACTTAGAAATGCTATAAAAACGCGATTCAATTAAAGCTGAAAGGAAAATATAATTTTATTGCATTTGCATATTGCATATTATTTACTGAATATATCAAAAATTAGAAAACACATTAATTGTTTACGACACGATGTTAAAAATGCTTTGAAACAGCTTAGCGAATGTGATTATAACAAATCGAAACCAAAAACTGGAAGAAAATGAAAAACAAGTACACAAGAAGATTTGTGCGTTCCTTTAAAATTGTCGAAAAACGTCTTTAAAGCTGTTTGCTAAAGTCCTTGCAAACGGATGGCCATCCATTTATTCGGGGACGGTAAGAAAAAGGCTCAGCAATATGGGACTCAGAGGTTCTAAAACCCAACACAAACCGTTTCTTTTAGAAATAAATAAAACTCAAAAGGTAGAGTGCAATAAATGATACGAACTGGACCAACTCCCAGTAGCTCACATTAAACAGGTCAATGTGTAGTATGAAGACTCCAGGAAGGAAGTTGAAACAAATATGATTGTAACCGGCGAATGTTCGGTTTATATGAAGTTTAAAAATGAGATAGCGAACCTAACCTAACCAGTGAACGGTTGACGATGCTCGATTTATATAAAATTGATAAATATGGAACAGTGTACCTAGCCAATCAATGACTGGTATATATAAAGTTTAGTCGTTTAATAGCGAACTAAATTTATGTAGGATCGCCGTCGGTGTTTCCTCTCCATACTGTTGATCTTTTAACAGTCCGACTTTACAGCTTTTACCCTCTCGAATTTGCATTAAATATAAATAATATATACATGTTTTAATAGCTTTACAGCGAATCGCTTAGGTCAGCGCATCAGCGCGGCAAATGATATCAGATTATATTATTTAAAAATATATTTATATTTAAGTAAATATTGCCAGCCCTGCTACAAAATAATATTGAGAGCGTAAGATCATTTTAATTGGAATATACACATAGCAAATAAATAGTTTAAAAGTAAATCTCCAACGATTGTGTTTCATTAATATTCATATTTACTAGATTTGAATTAATTGCCACGAAACCAAATTCACGATCCTTCAGTCGTTAATTTATGAAAGTTCATTATCTGAGTCGTTATACATTACGTTCCGTCCATTATAAATATAGCGTTCAGCTAACAACTTCTTGGATTACGTCAATTTTCTTAACACGACTCGTTTGTGATCCGCGTTACGATTCCCAGGCTCAGTGTCGCCTCGCTCACGTACAACAAATGCGCTTAAATTACAATTTTACTTTGTAACGCTTCATCGGGGAAACATTTCGCTAATATGAAAATTTAATGGGCAAAAGTTGCAACGAGCGCCGCGTTATTGTCGTTAACTACAGAGTGGCTCGCAGTCGATTCACGC
This sequence comes from Plectrocnemia conspersa, assembly GCF_051122295.1. Classification (NCBI taxonomy): domain Eukaryota; kingdom Metazoa; phylum Arthropoda; class Insecta; order Trichoptera; family Polycentropodidae; genus Plectrocnemia; species Plectrocnemia conspersa. Next base: position 4,168,303 of record NW_028277168.1, read on the forward strand.
ATTCGAATGAGATTTTTATAAGCGGACTGAAATGAGGCGGGCTTAATGCTAATGATAAATTTAAGGGGTGAGAGATATTTTTATTTAAAATCTTCCCAAGTGGTCGTCACCTTTTATAGGATGATTGGTGACTAAAGTTAGTAGGTCAGTGTGATTGTGTTAGTCCAGTGTGCGTGTGTTTTGGATAAAACTGGAAGCTTTGACGTTCACTGAACTACAGCTTTATAACTTCTGCAATCTCAGATCAAGAGGATCTGTTCAGCTCGATGTTCAACCCGCTTCTAATCTCAACGCTTGACATTGAATCAGCTAAAAATTTAATTGATGAATTATCTCGTCTTATAACTATATTAAGACATTGTTGTATATATATATATCATATATAAATGTATGTAAAGAAATGATTAATATTTACATTTTTTTAAAATAAATTAAATTATGATTTTTTCGAATTTTGACTGACGTTTCGACAGGTACATCTCTGCCATGATCAGAGCCTAGTATTTTAACTGTTTACTAAAAAAAATACAGTATCTTCATATACATTTCTTACTATTATTAAATTATTAAAAAATCAGTATTGAAATTAAATTTATATTTTTAAATAGCCGGTAATGAAAGCCCTGCGCTCGAAAAATTAAAACTGAAATGACGACGTGTAAACGCTTTATATTAATATTAATTCAGTACACATATGCTGACTATACATCGTTTTCATGTATTATACGTTTGTTGAGATTAACCCCAACCGAAATTCGTCCAGTCATTAACCTGAAACACGGTCTTTGCGAGTTTTCCATTGCGCAGTCCGGCCATAAATTTGTCCCGGACACTCCGAATGGCAAGTCGGTATTTAACTTGTGTTCCTGTCGTAATTTGGCGTAACAGGATCTAGGATGTAGTGTTGTTACCGGCAGTACCTTGCACCGTTACGCCGATCGGTCACCATTAATTTACAGCATGTCACCTGACGTGGGCGCCACGAGTACTCGGAAAGCGGTATATTGTTTTTGACAGTATGTCTTTTGCTCTCTTTACAAGATTAAATTACGAACTACATAGAAACGAACACCTGTCTTGATTATTTATTTGTTTGTGTGCTATAATATATTATAATATATATTTATTTATACACCTTTAAGTAATTAGATGTCAAAGAATTCATGATATGTTGTGACAAATTTTTATTTTGCTATAGTCTCACAAATATGTTATATTATTTTAGATCACTGATCGTCAAAAACAAAAAAGTGGAATATATAATCAACATTTAAATTATCTAAATGAATTATGAGATTGCCGACTAACGCTTAGAAGCGTTAATAAAATTATCCGTATTTTGTCAAAGTCAAAGGGCTTATTATGTTTGCTGTTATTATTTAATTTATTGTGCAATAATTTAGAAATGTTTGGATGCGTCAGTAGTCTTAAGGCATTTTTAAAGCGGGTTAAAGTCTGGATTCAGGACGTCAAGTTGGATCAGTGGATACGAAGAGAGAAGCGGCAGCTTCTGATGTTAGAGAGTTTTTAATGTTTGAATGCCATGAAATCCAAAGTTTAAGTTTAAGTAAAAATGCCAATAAAATAAGCCTTTAAAAATGTCTCAGAGAGGTTTTTAAATAAATTGTCTAAGAGAAAGTGCTCAGACGATGTCTCCGAAGGGAAATGATTCTAAGTTGCATGTTTTCCTCTATTTATGTAAATTCATGGACCCCTCGATAAAAGATTTTGTTGTTTGTCTCTTTTCGGTGGGCAACCAATGACAGAATGGTGGTGATTTTTTTTTTATCAAATTTCCTTTGCTAAAGCAGATTACAAACAGCCAATTTAATTTCAATTATTTTTAATAAATTACTTACATAATTTCGCATGAGTTAGAAATAATACATTTGATATATTAAAATTATAAATATAATACGTATACTTTAAGAAAAATATAATACGTACACTTAAAATATTTACTATTAAATTTTAAAAGAAAAAATAAGAAGCATAGTAAGTGGAAGGCAAAATATACAATTATGTATTAATATAATTTATTGCCTTAATTTTATTTCATTGAAGTTGCATGAATTTATTTAAAATATTTTTTAATTTCTTTGCAATTATTTCTAGTTGATTTTTGTGAAACAATTGTGAATTGGTTTAATCTTATTCATTCGTTAATATAAATCAAATCACTCTGCATGTTTTTTGAATATCTTTAGAGTTATATATTAGCACTGTATCAGTTAAATCCTTACTGCAAATTCACATAAGGTTAAATCATTTATGCATAGATTAAATAATAAAGGTCCCAACATAGAACCCTGTGGTATTCCACACTTCACCACCTGACATTCGATTTGTGAATCATTTATTACAACTATTTGTCTATTATTTAAATACATAAGTAACAAATTTAGCGTTGATCTTACTATTCCAATATGTTTCAATTTCTCAAATAATATGTTATGGTCTACTGTATCAAAAGTTTTTTTAAGTGTATTTGTAATGCTCAAGTATTATTTTTATCGTTTACTTTCATTGTATTGTAATAAATAACTCAATATCTGCATATTTTATATTTGATTCGATTCTAAACCTGTATTACAAATGTAATGAAAATTATGTTTTTTAAAAAATCGTTTATATTTAATTTATTGTATATACCTTATAACTTATGCTGTTAAATGTGTTCCATTTCAACAAAGAAAACTATTTGTAACGTGGAAAATTGGCCTTTTAATGATAAAATAGCATAAGTTAATCCTTTCAATATTAAATAGAAGAGCCGTTTAATTAATGAATATAAAAAGATACACAGTATCTAATGCTTTTACACATTTTCAAGATCAGAAATTTTTGTTACATTGATAAATGTGTGTATGTATATAATTTTTAAAAGGCTGTCTCGCTTATTGTTTACCTCTTTTTTAAGAGTTTTAAATATAATGACTTTTTTAGGTCGTCTGTTTGTATAATGTCTTTGTTTAAAATAACGCATTCTAATTGGCAATTATACAGAATCCCTTCAAACATGTTTAACGTTAAAGGCTTGATCTTTCTCTGATTCTACTCTAATTGGGTAAGTTGTTAAAAATATATAATTAAATAAAAAATGTGCATATTTCTTTTAATTTTTTTCTTGATTAAGATATAATATCTATTTTTAAAGCTTTTGATTAAGTTACCCCAGAATAAGAATATATTTTTTTCATTATTAAATGCAGTGAGGCAAATATAATATAAGTTATATTAATGAATAATTCGTCAAAATAATGTGACGAGTAATAATTTACAGCCCAAAATGTATAAGCCATAAAAGTACATAATATACTATATTCTATTTTTGTAAGCTTATCTTGCCATTTTTGTAATATTATCTTAGATCCTAAAATACGTGTCTTTGTTAGATAAAGGTCAAAGAGAATTCTAAGAATATATACATAAATAAAGCAATTTATTATATGACAAGAATCGTAACATATTATTGTAGGTTGTAAATATTGTGATTTGAGTAAAAAAATATGATTTTTAAAATTTTCCTAATACCGCATATTTAGTAATAGTTCATAAATTTACTAATGAATGCATAACCGGTTTTTATTAAATCGGTTGTGAAATATAAACTTAAATTCTGTTACGGAATTACAGGTAAATGTATTTTTAATTACCGGTATTGCGGTCAATTCAAATATATTATTTTATATTTAAAATTTTTACAGCAGACAAAATTAATGGGTGTTTTTTTTTACCTATACTTTGATGAATTTCTTATGACTTGGTTTGAGCGAAGGTACGGAAGTTAAGGTCTGGGGTTTAGGAGTGATCACAAGAATTACAAGCGAAGATTTAATGCTTTAAAATATTTTTTTAAATATAATTTAACTAAAACCATTATTGAAAACATAAAATAAATTGACTGCGAACTTCAAAAGTTCGTAAATAAAATTAAGCCAGTTGCATAAAGTGATATACTAAAACTATACGAAATAAAATATCCAAAATAAATAATTTACTTCAGTCAATAAAACTAAATTCAAAAATGAACAGGAAATTTCAAAGAAGAAATACCATAAAAAAATAGAACCACTTCTTAATTCACAAATATTTGTTTAAGAAAAAATGGATTTCTTTGATAAAATGGGACACCACCGCGAAAATCACAACGTATCTTTTTAATATAAAAAAGATTTTAGCGGTCAACGTTAATTTATTAACAAAACAGTTTTTTACGAAAGAGGGTATGAATCTTAATTATTAACACGGAAACTCGAACAACGAATACTCAATTAACTTTCGACAATTTGTCTTGAAATTTTCTAGAGGCACATCTACTTTTATATTTGAATATTTAGTTTGGAGTTCTTGGCATCAAATCTTTAAGACTTGGAATTTAAATAAAATTTTACCTTTAATTAAGAAAAGGCTGACTATACTTCATACCAGCGGAAATCGTAGAACCGCTGCTTCTCTCTTCGCATCCACTAGTCCAGCACGTCTTCGAAAACCCAGAGAAAAGCAACTTCTACTTTTCTTGCGCAATGAATAACAAAAAAACAACAAATTTGTCTTGACAAAATAAATATTTTGACTCAAAGGTAAAGACAAAAAAATATTAAAAGCCTTGTTTTGATATATACTATTTACTAATTAATATGTTTTTCTATATTATTAAGATTTTGTTTCTTTTTATGTGCAGAGCATTGGTTCTTTAAATTTAAATATTTACAACAAATACATTGTACACATAACTATACATCTCAAATGTTTGAGCGGCATTGTCAATTAAATAACACCCGTCTAATGTCACGGAAACAACGTAGATTAATTTATTGTAATGAAGAAATATCGGATAAAAGGTTCAATAGTGATACAAAGTGAGGCTGGGGGATGGGATGGGACATTGAAGAAGCGGCCGAAATTGAACAGCCCTTAATAACAGACGAAAACAAATTGGCGGCGCTCAGGGGGAAAAAGGTGGCGAGTAACTTAAGTGTTACAAATGGCGTTCAAGTCAAAAGCCTGAGAATTCTCGCGTTGGCCCATTATGGCAACAAATAGAATTTACAGGCGGTCATCAATAGGGATGAAGACCTAATTTTGCATCGCAAAAAGGGTCCGACAAAATTTAAATGACGAGGGCGCAAGTGTGGGCCATGGCGAAAATATGGAAAAAAAAATAAAAAATGACAAGCCAAGAATCTGAATTTTTTAAAAAAATTTAATGACCGATTACTAACGATATATATATATAATATATTTTATTAAAATTAATTACTAAGGAGGGAGTACCGTAGTGATTCATAAACAACACGAGTAAAGCTTGCAAATTGACTAGAAAAATGCCACATTCATATTACTTCTTCCAAAGTAATTTACGCACATGACGGTGTATATTACGCAGTACAAAACCAGAGTATACACACCTGATTTTAATAAAAATCGACGCTTGAACTACTATATGTAATATAATATTTTACTCCAAGAATTTATCGCTTCTGGTTTGAGCAATTATCTCTGAGACACAAGCTAAGGAACAATTTCTGACGACTTCTAAGAAGACTCACCGACTCAATCGATGACTTGCTATCAAAGCCACTACGTACGGCCAGTTTGATTTATATTTGTAACTAATATTTTTTAAGTTAAGATTCAGTATTTGAAAAAGAAAAAAAAATACAAAAAAAAAATTTTGACAACATAAAAATATTTAAAGAATATACACAATTATTTGGTTTATTTGTTAATAACTTTATCCAATTATAGGTATTAATATATAATATTTATTTTATAGTTGGTTTGAAGTATTCCCTCTAGGTTCTAATATTAACTTAAGCAGCAGACTATAAATATAAACAAACTTTGTAAATATAAAGAGATACGTAATAATCGCAGCGAATTTATTCTCTAGCGATTTATATTTTATTTTTAACCAACATACGTGGCAACACCCAGAATGTAGGGAAAAGGCTTAAAACGTACAATATATGTAGTATACATATACTGGAGAAGGAAATTTTAAACGCGCCGTAATAACAAAGCTTTTTTATATTCCCAGATTGAACTTTCGTCTGAGCCTTTTTGCTGCAAACAATCCTGGCTGCGGTTGACTCGAAACGGCAGCATCGAACGCTGAATATAAAATATAAAATATAAAAAACGCGAAAATCTCTATCTCTCTCTATATTTTTATACTCTTCTTGTCGCACGGTGGGGCGTTTTACAGGTTTGACTGTAGGATTAAAGTCATTTTTGTAAATCAGAAATTGGTCGTAAAAATATAAACGCACATGAAAATGTTACACGAATAATAAATGTTCTATTTTAATGGGGAGTGTAAAATATGAAACATATATTTTCCCGTTATTTTCAGACCATTAACCTGGAGTAAAAATAATATAAATTTAGAATTATTGTAACTGTTTATTATATTTTATATTAAAAACAGCTTTCCTAATGCGTCAAATTACAAACAATTATTGAAGCAATCAACGTTTTATAATGCTTACCTAAAATGATAAGATTTAAAATGTGTTTAATTGAGTAGATGTTATGTTGCGATTGCAATGAATTTTATCCCAAAGCAATGAAAAAAAGCACAAGGACACAGATTAAAATATAATGTTTATTCATGTATAAACTTTTATAACACTGAATTAATCAATGTAGTGCCTCAGATTGTTGAGTTACTATTTAAAATAGAGTAACTGAATAACTCATGTTAGCGCTTTTTGTGTATGTTCTTGCAACCTCTTTTATGTATTTTCTGCAGCTTTGATAAACAGGGAACAGGTTTACCTCGACCAATTATATTTTATTTACAATCTTTGCCTCCTAATAAACGCCTCTATATTCCGATGTGTGTTTTATTATAAAGTAACCACCCATATTGTGAATCTGCAATGATTCTTTTGTAGAGGCTTTTGGCTTTAAATGAACACCATTGTATTTTTCGGTCGTGACACATGATTAAAGCAGTTAAAAAACACGAATAAATAATTATTTTTTAGTAGGGACGTCCCTAACAACGTACGTGGTGGGTATATGGCATACTCGCACGACGGTGTATATGTATAAAGTGACACAAAACCGAAAAAAATACGCCTCGACGTTCGAATTACTACTTCGATCATGGACTTATGCCTCGCCTACTACTTAAGCTCCATTTATAAGACATACTTGATAACAAGTACCGACGACTTTAAGAAGTCGTCGGTAGTTATTTTAGCAATACTTCTACTTCCACCTGCACTTGATTTCCTATTTCTTTTAAAAGCTCACTATAATATATATGTATATCCAATTATGGAATTATGGAAAATATATTACGGAGCATTTGACTGACAAGACCTTATAGCTTCTGTCTTTTATTTATGGGGATATTATAAACAAGAGGTGTACAAATCTTTACCACGCAATAAGAACGAGCTAAAGCACCCATTAGAGAAGTTATTAAAGCATTACCCAGGGCCACATTAAAAACAGTAATGAACGAAGTTATGGTCGACGCTTTGAATTAATAAGGGTGAAGTACATCCAAACTACTAACAAAACTACCCTAATAGTACATATTTAATTTCGAGGGCTATTTATAAAGACAAGTAAAAAAATCTATTGATGTTATATTTTTATTGGGTCAGTCCAAGAGCTTTTCTGTCATATGTGTCACTACACGCACACGCTTACGAATGTTTATAGTCTTTGTGTAATTTTACGTCGCTGAAGCTCGGCGTTATAAGGAAATGCCGCAGGACCAAGTCCAATTCGCTGCAGGGGCGATCCGATACGGATTTATGACCCAAGAGCATTCGCCATAAAGCACCCTGATGGATTGAAATATCTTCTGTGCCATATAAATAACTCAGCACCACTCCAGTGGTCAGTTTTATTTAGTCTCTCTCTTCTGCCGGGAGAGAGAGAGAAAAAAATAGGAGAGAGACTACGCCCCCGGTCATTTTTTCCGGTTAGCACATCAATCAATTTCACGGCGGTGTTGTGCACGAAAAGGGATTCCATTCGCTCGTTCATATACAGTCCTATTAATCCGGCCCTGTGTGACACTTTTGCGGCCAGAAAATTTCGCCCCCTAGAAATTCTCGCCTGTGCGTACAGGGGCGTTTTTACCGTTAAATAACGTGGGTGAAAGCTTCTATTGTGCTTCGGTTACCTGTCGACTTGCGTTAGGAAAATGGGGCGGTTCAAATTTGTCGGAGTTATTTTAACGCAAGAATTGTGATAACAATGTCGATGTTTGATTGAAACATTTGCTTAGGGCTTAGTCACATGGTATTCATACGTATATGTACAAAAAAATATTTTTTAAAAGCAAAAATACAAAAAGAAAAATATTGTTTATTTATTTTCAGCAAAAACTAATATTGCTTTCGAGTTCAATTCACTATTCTGAATCCTAATGCTTATTTATACCAATGAACTACTCTAATGATGCAAAAAAAAAAATTTCCAGGTGACCCTTTATAAGCGAAACCATTGTAGTCGCTTCCCAGTAATAACAAAGGATTCCGTATAACAACGACGCAGAAGAAAACGAATATTATTTTTTATGAATATGTTTAAAATAGGGGGATTTTATTATTACAATAACCATGTATGCATGGCTTTAGGTTTATTAAATACGATGATTTCTCTCGTGTACTCAATAGCAATTATACGAGAGTTTTATAAATCTTTAATTTAAAAACCATAAATTTAAATAGATTAATTAATTGGTTATTGTGCTGTAATGAATAAATGTTTTTTTAAAGTAAGGCATCAGACATATAATTTTTCCGATTTTAATAAATAGTCTAAGATCGTATATTTAAAATAGTACATTTAAAAGATAAAAGGTATTTTTCATAAAAAAATTCTATATACATACTAGTTGTATTATATATCGTTTTTATGTAACTGTATTATTATTTGTAATATATATATATTTTAAAAAGTAAGAAGTATAAGAAAAAATACATTTACTTTATAAGAACATATGGAATAGCGCAGTCCTTAACGTCTCAGACTGAGGTTGTGGGTTCGAGCCCCAGCAGCGGCATTCGAATTTTTATTTTTAAAAATGTGTTATTATTAAAAACCAGCGCAGCTGTAGTAACATCTCTTCATTATAAATTGTATAGTACATACAAATTTATAATTAATAATATAGATGTCACCGATTCCTAGACTTTCAGTCTGCTGGTTAATACTTAATTGTAGGTATTCAATATGTATGATAAACTTACTCAGTTGTTACAGATTTGCCCATTGTAACGATTCGGGCTTACGCCTGTCAGATAAGAACGAAATATTTAATAAATTAATATAATATTATATTAATTTATAACTGCGTTTTTAATAGAACCAAAGTCTGAAAAAAAATTTTTCACAGTAAAGTGTCAAACCTTATATCAAAACTGAGTTTCGTATTCGGTCGTGTAACAACTCCATATAAGATAATTTTTAACATTGCATACTATACATATTTTTCAAATACAGAAGTTTAACTACAGCGACGAAAACATTTTATTTAACTTTCGATGTAACTAATGAGAATGCATTATAACGGGGTAATTGGTAATTGGAATTGGCGAAAGTCCAGACTTATATCAAAGACCGTAAATTACCATCATAGATTTCATTATTTTAATATTAATTAAATTACAGCTGACAATAGATATGTGCCACTTTGCAGCTAGCTGTATCTGGTTTTTATGCATAGTGTTTTTTTATTATTAAAAAATCGAATCTGTGCCAGGACCCGAACTGGTGGCCTCTAAATTATTAATCCAGAACCTTACGGGCTATTCTGGTATTTTATTATTTTTTTAAACATTTTAATGAATTGTGAAGGTGGTGCGATAAACATTTAAACATTACGTTTTTCGTTAAGCAAATGATGCAAATATAAATAAAATCAATCAAATTTTGCAATACATCTCCATTAAGTGAGAAAAATTTTAAAGATCAGAATTTGATTGGCATATTACTCAGGGAAAATCAAACGTCTCTTTCAATCTTTGATCTTTTGACCGATAACGATGGTTCAGGTTAACTAGCCTAAAATAGGAGTATTTAAAAATATCCTGCAAAATTAAAGATTTGACAGCGAAGAGTGTCATTCATATGCTTTATATTTATGAGGAAGTTGAATATTTTTTACCCTATAATACAAGATGTAATATAAGCTGGCACATTTAGTATATACTTAAACTATGTTTATTTTTTTTCATTATAAGAAAATGCCAGTTATCATTCATCAGATTTTACATATCGCCTTGTCTAATGAGACAAATCTGTTTAATTTTAATCATTGTGCAAAAATAGTTTTGCTTTGTGTTGGTAAACCGTGCCGATCACTATTTCTTGGTTGTTGTTTTTTATTAGCTGATTAAGACGGTCCACAAACTTTTATACTAGACAGTGTACATTATATAGCATGTATCTGTGCTACATTCCCAAAATCCTTGCGAAAGGGCATCGTAAAACGTCATGGGCAACCTTGAGAAAGAAAGATGCGTCGTATTTTTTTTTACTGTTCACAAATGAACTATTGACAAATTCTAATAGCATTGTTTAACACGCCACCAACGGCATTAAACATCAGCCGGTGTTGTAACTGAATTACACTCAGCGGGTTAGATTCGACATCGTGAATACTAAATCTCTCTATCCCATTGTCTATTCGAGGAGATTATATGTTCTGTATGTCTGATGAGTATCGTGTAGTACTAAACTTGATATGCATAAGCGTATCGGAAACTAATCTTGCGTTTGAGGGTATAAAATTTTTACTGCCATAAAAGTTTAGTGAATTTTGAACTCTTTATCAAAAATAGCAAATAAAGTTTTATGTATTTATGGGGTTATATACAACGATATATGTACATAGATACAAAATAAATATTATTATAAATTATAATGCACTTCAAATTGATGTTGAAAATCACTGTTTTTTAAAACACGTCATTTTTACATATAGAAAATATTAAATATACATTTAATAATGCAATGCGGCTATAATTTTAATGAATGTTAAATCAATCTTCCGTGCTTAAGTTCTACGTTGTGGTAGTTTTATTTAGCTTTTTGCTTGTCATAAATATTTATTTTACAATAGTGCATTATTTATTGCACTACCAGCGAGCCTTTTAAAATCGTGCGCGATTGCTTTTCGTAAATCTTTTATAAAATCTGGGTGGTCTTAAAATATTTTCTCCTCAGTAGCTGAAATTTTTATCGTTGATCGTTATTTTTATATGCTGATTTATAATAAACCATTTTTTAACTATTATATAATGTAACCCATATATGATCATTAAATAAAATAAAAATATTTAAATATAATATTTTTGTGTTCTCTCTCTTCTGTGAGCTTATAATGCTAGTTTGAGACAGCTCTGGCGAATCGCAAATGGGTATGTTTGTGAGCCAATTGCATCGCTTCTAGAACATACCCACGAAACGTGCTGACGCCTTAAAATATAATTAAAGAATCAAAGAACAATATGTGCGCAGGGCGATATATTTTGTTTAGCTAGGGCGCGTCCTTTCCAAACATAAAGTATATTTTTTAACGTAAAAGGTTAAAAGTTCTTAAACTTATATTAGTAATATCATAAATTTTCATTTACAAAAAATCATGATTATACTTTTTTTTGCCTTACAAAGAAAGCAGTGAAAAATTTTTTTTTTATTATAGTATATTTAATAAATATATATTTTTTGCTTTATAAAGAAATCATTTTTATTTTGTAATATAAAAATTCATCTTGCCGACACGTGAAATTTAACGAATAAATAACACAGGCGTCAAATATTAATGCTTTACTTGTTTGTGACACATTACGAAGAATTTGCAAATTTATATTTCATGCGTCATTTCGTCGTAGTTTTTATGTAAAATATGTTTCTACGAAATGATATAAAAGACCTTTCGACTATATAAGTATGAATTTTTTATGGATGTTTTGATGTTATTGAAAATTTAAGTGGCGAAAAGCATATACAACAATGCGAGTAATAATACATTTTATTTCCATTAAAAAGGTTTATTGGGATAAAAAGCAAAGTTAGCATGGTAAATATTAAATGATCAAAATTGTATTTATATTTATTAAAAAATATACTTATCATAAATGAACTACATTAGCGATAAAGGACAGTTGTGACTTGAGAAAAGCAGTGGATAAAATAGTGTTGACTCAACAGATTCCACCCTGAGTCTCACTGGCTACAAAGTCACACCCCCTAGGATTCTCAAACCTTAATTTTTTTTTAAATAATTTGCAAATCTTACATATATATGCTTGTTCTTACGTTAATGAGTCCAAAGCGCGACAGTAAAAAAAATAAGAGCTAGATAAATTAAATATTAAATAGTAATTGGTATATTGCTAATAAAATGCCGCGTTGTAGAGGGTCTGCCTCCCATTCTTGAGTCATCAAAAACCGTGTACACAGTGGTGACATTACTAGACTCTTTATTTGTGTGATTTATGTATACTATCCATATAAAAGTAGTATCAATTCAATATAATGTTTTTTTAAATTTAATCTATCAATAAACACACACACATGATATAAAATGTGTTTAATAATATCAATAAAATAGCAACTGATATAAAATGTTATTATTATTATTATTAATTATTTACTTGCCAATTAGAGAGTTTCACACATGTTTATCTTAATCCCCATTAGCATTCAGAATATTCCGGCAGCATTTATGTTTAAACTTTTCAAACCCACCGCGTAATTTGCTCAAAAACAGCGCTGGAACTTATTTTAATCATAATTGTCCTGTTAAGTTTAACGGTTAGTGTTCGTACCTACATCGCATAGGGTACTCAGCTAATTTTAATAGTTTCGCCCTCATCCCTTTGTAAATTGAAAGCGTGAAACCGTTTACGGGTTATTATCAAAAGCCAGTGAATCGAAACGGAAAGAAAACGGTGTAGGGAAAGTCAAGGTCTACGTGCCGCACATAAATTAATGCCTTGAGTGCTTGAATTACACTCGACGATAAATTAACAATAACGAAAAGTTTTATTCGAGGAGACCTCGTCGTCCGCACTCAAACAATTAGGATTCTTAAGTATTTGCGTTTATCTCACGGTGGATTGTATAAATATAGTTAAAACATTCCAGAATTTAGGTGTCTTAATTTTATGTTTTATTTTGTATCAATGGACACTAATACGTTTGTTCGAGTTAATCAAGCACACAGGCTAGTCAAGAAACTGTAACAAAGATCAAATTTCATAGCTGTCAAATGAAGTTTGGGGCGAGGTGAAGAAGAATCATAAATAAATCCATTGAAACGGTGATTTAGGATCCTCATAAATAACGCAACGATGAGGAAGAATGAATTTTTAGTAGACTTACTCCATGAAACTTTCACGTAGATACTTAAACCGACATCGCTTTCATGTCGTATCCCGTATAATTGTATGAGGACATCTCTCACAAAGACTTTAATAATACAGCACTATTTAAAATGTAGGTACAACACCTTAACATTACAGAGCTATCGAATGTATTGAACGTGACAACCTTGAAGGTTTGTGCATGCATTTGCAATGGCATCGGAGCACTCAGACATTATTGGGCTACTTTATATTTGGACAATACGTGACTCAAGAGACGAGCGCTACGTTACGTGATATGATCGTGAAGATCTACGTTCCACGGTTGTATAGCACATGCTCGAGAGCGAATTTGCAATAGGTGAGATATGACTACATGGTGATATAATACGTGATGGAACATAAATTATGATACATAAAAGTAGTAAAAGAAGAGCTTTCGAAGAAAAATATCATATGAGTGCTTGTTTGTCAGGGCAATAATAAGGCACTAAGATCAATTTAAAATAACGTGACAGTTTTCAATTAAAAGAATTTAAAATGGCATGATACAAAAAAAATAATGTGTCTGTTTTCAATTAAAATAATTTAAAATGGCATTATACAAAAAAAACATGCTGCTAAGTTTGATGCATAAAAGTAAATTAGCAAAACTAAGAAAAAATCTGCCATTAAAATGAAAATTTAACCACTGCATCGTATATGAAAAAAAATCATAAATCGTCAATAAATCTGAATTTCATAAAGGGCAAGAATTGAGCCATCGCCAATTTCAACTAATTGTAATAAAATGTAAAAAAGATCTTATGATTTGCAAAATTAAATCGAACTATTTTTCAATTTTTTTTTTGAGTTTTTAAATGGTAAAATTCTTAAGTCAGTTCGTACGAAATATAAAATGCGTCAGCTAGCATTTATGCTTTGCCCTAATCTGTGTTTATTATGAACTTCTTGATTTTTAACATAGAATTTCTATCGTTTATTTTAAATGATTTTATTTGTATTTATAAGATAAACCTAAGATAGTCAAATAGATATACTTTTAATTTTGAACGATTATTACTAATTATGTTTTTTAGATTTTTTAATTTCGCAGATGACTTTAAGCTATAATATTAGTTTATTAATAATTATTTATATGACACAAATTTACAGATTTTGATTTCAGTCTGGTGTCCCTCTCATTATTTAGTAGTTCATGATATTGTTTATGATTAACGCCTATAATATTGCATCATAGGATTAAAAATAAATAGATATTGAGAGATGTGGAATATTGATTTTTCGTATTATTTGGGTAACGCTGGTTTAAGCACACCCAATTCTATTAACCATTATCATTACATATGAACTAGAGATCAACAGGAGATTGACCGCTCACTAGATCTATTATGAGAGGGTGACTAAAGGTGGTATAAAGAGCACCTGGATGATGGATGTGACCTACGACCGCCAAAAGGATAGAAACGCAACGGTAGAAACATTAGAAAAGTTTCTCTATTTGACTGGCACGCATTCGGCATCTGAAAGTAGCCAGAGTTCAGCACGTGTCATAATAGTATTTGGAGGTCGTGCTCAGAATTGTAACATTGAGATATAAAATCAAGGTTCGGCGAGGTAGGAAAACCTATGATTAATTCGTTTCCAGAGTTTGAGTTCGGTATTCAAAGACCTTATGGTATCTGTGCGTATGTGTGTCCTTGTGTGTTGTACAAATTGTAGAGAGATAATATATTTTTTATAATAATATAAATATATTTTTTAATTTTTTTTTTAAAAATATTGTAACAAATTAAACATTAAATATTTATATAATGATTACCTATCTTAAGTTATACAGCTTTGTTTCCGGAGTAAAAGCTTGATTTTATTCTGAAATATATATCCTTCTATATATTTTACTAATCCATTTAACATCATTTATATATCTGACAAGGCTTCAAATGTACACGTAATTCAAAATGGCCTACGTCAATCATCGGAGCAAAATAATTCCACGAAATTTAGGTCACCTTTCAATCAGATACATTTCTATTTCATGTTTCCCCTAATGCATTACACAATTTTCATCCTCTTATCTAACCCTGCCTTTACACTCATTCATTGCCTTTCTCATTATATTTTTCCCATATATTTTGAATAGATTTGCAGATAACATGCAATCCTATCTGACATCGCATTGCACATGAAAGGACGCTAGCTAAAGTTATTTAAATAGATCAAACCCAAAACCTCATAAAAAAATTCTTTTCCAGATACGTATTAGCATACCTCAATATTTTTAAAGCTCACCTTTGCGTTGTATCGGTATGAGACATGAAGGCAATTTTTGAATGAGCTCCGCCATAAATAAGCACGAGCCGAGCAATTGACGATAAAAGCACACACGTGAGCTTTTCTTCTGAAAAAACAGAAAGCTCTCTCTGTCTACTCTCTCTTCGAGAGTGCCCATCGCCACTCTTTTGATTGCTTTTCCCCGTGTTGCTTTTGCGTGTAATTCCGTTATCGTGCGTCGTCAGGGGAGACCGCTCAACGGTGAGAAATATTCTTCCTCTCATACAAAAAATGTCGACATCATCAATTATTATAATGGCGTCGAATTATTAAAGAGTATTGTTACAGCAACTAAGTAAAAAAGCTTCAGTTTATGAGCTTTAGTCGCGTTTATAAAAATAAAGAGATACTTTTGTAAACCAACATATTTTAATTACGAAGTTATTAAATAGATATCCTGAAAGTATATAGATAGTTCGTTACTTTTCAATCAAACAATTTTTAAACTATATTTTTAATACTTTTTTAGATTTAAAATTTGCTTAAGAGCTTTAAAAAGTAATCGTTTGAGTGAGAACCAATAACGTTTTAATTATTATACGTAATTTTAGTATGTTGATACAAACAATGTACATATATCGATTGCCAAATAAAAACCCGATATGAAAAACCTAATTTAAATGATTAAAGTTTCGAAATATATTTTTCGATACCATCTGTTCAAAAATCGTTGCGAAAACTATAGTCGCAAGTTTGTAACTAATTGCTTTTAGCTTTCTATAAATATTTTTTAAACTGTTTAAAAGCACTTCTAAAAATTAACAGCACAAAGCCGAATGGTCAATGCCAAATACGAAGGAATACATCGCGTATTTTCACTACTCTACACATTCAATATTACATTTTTTATCATATATAATACAATCTAATAGGTTATATTGCATGAATATGCATTTTTCAGTAAAGCTATGTTTTCACCATTGTAAATTTAATTTTATTAAAGTCATATTTAAATACATTTTTACCATTTTGAGAACATAATTTATTTGATAAATGTTAGTTAAAATATATGTTATTTTTAAATGTCAATATGACTTAATTTGAAAGACAAAATATTCTGTTTAAACCCAAACCTAACCTAAATAATAACAAAAAAAAAATCAAAAACAATAGTTAGTTAAATAGATTTGGTTAATTTACTTAGGCTAGGTATAGTTTTAAACATCAAATAAATGTTTTGTGACTGTTACAGTGAATGTATATTTTTCAGTGAAGATAAATTTTATAAATATAGTTTTATTAACTAGGGTAGTAAATATGTATCAAACAATTTATTTATCATTTTCCTGTTCAACATCAGTTAATCTGTATTTATTATATATATTTAAATATATATTTACTGATAAAAATGTAATTGTTATTATTTTACTAAAATACCAGAGGTCACTAATAACAAAAAAAACTCCTCATTTTTTTTAAATTTTAGTTGTGTATGTGCATTTCCACTTAGCCTTTTATTAAACTGTGATGTCATTTTTTTTTCAAAATATAGAAAACATATTTAAAGTCGAAGTAAAAAATGTACTTTAAATCAAAATTTATAACAAAAAAATAGGGTTTTGATAAATCTTGAAGAAATTGAACCAAACAAAGTCAAAACTATTACAAAAGACAAACTTAAGTATGTTGACAAGCTTCCTAAGCCTCACTTTGGTCGCAACTTGTAATCTTAATATTATTTAGATATACTACAAAGAGCCGAAATGGTAGAGCTTACAGAAAATCCTTAGGAATATGATCTGTTATTTGAACATGTTCGTTATATTGAACAATCCTTATATTGTGTCTTTATATAAAATATATTTAGAGATATATTATTTCTCTATATTTGCTAAGCAAATGATTTTTTGCCGAAGTTTTTATTTACCCGGATTGAGTTAAATGTACTGTGAAATTTAACTTTTAATAAAAATCTTGTAGCAAAATGGGAAATATCCTTATAGGTTTGTATCAAAAAAGACAATAACCATCAAAAATCAATATTCAAAAAACAAAAAGTCCAGTGTCCAACCTTTAAACTAATTTTTCAAAATAACTGCTCATGGATTTGACATGAAACTTAGTGGTTCACTTTATATTAGTCTGAAAAATAACACAAAAAATAATTAGTTGTATATCAGTTAAAGAAATACCCAAATTAGATAATGTGATAATAATGAGATTGCTCTTTTTGTTTGAAAATATATTTTCATAGAAAATACACATTAACAATTACATGTATATATTTATAACTGTCATTTTTAGCTTAACTTGGTCATTGCATTTTTTTTGTTTATGCTACGTATCTATTATTAAAACTATTTTTTTAATGGTTACAAGTAAATAAATAATATTAGTAATAAATTTTCTAAAACGGTTAAAAAAGTATCATAAAATCTACTTATTATGGGTATGATAAGAATTGTTTGTTTATTTTATATGCATACAGTTTACATATTTAATCAGTTAACCTGTAAACATCTAAACAATACTTAATTTAAATAAAAAAAATATTTGGATTATTATTTCTCAAATAAAGCTTCATCACAAAACAATTTGATTAAAACCTAACTATTAAATTAATCAGTCAGAATTTTAATTTTAATTTAAATTAGTGTAATTTATATATTAGGTGGTGAACTTTTTAAATTATCTATATATTAATGTTTACTGTTCTTTAATATTTATTTCTGTGTTGTTCTCTAAAAATAAATATTCAGACTGAATTAAACTACTACGTAATCAATTATTGTAATTCTGTGTTTCGCTCTATTGATATTCCTGTTCCGATTCCAGAAAAAAAGTCTCAATCCCCAGACGGGGATCACGGCTCACAATAACGAACCAAAGCCTTTAGTTTTACCTTTTTATCGCACTATGTTGGGAACCTGTGCGATTTTTTTCCTTGAGGCGACAAACACGTCAATTTGTCAGTGTAAAAAGGAATAGGGGATTCCCGTTTAGGTCATTGTGGAGCGATTTCCCTCGAGACAGCGTGAAAAGTCGACTTGGTCGATTTTCTATCTAAGGTCTGATAGGAAAGCCCTGGTTAGTACACTGCACTACGGCTGACAAGCGACAGGCGATGAATTTTAATGAAAATTCTATATTTTCACATGCATCGTATAAAATATGCAGAAGTATGAATATTGATTCAATCAGTGATGTAACTAGCTTTTCAGTTTTATTTTAGATGGTTATAATTTTTTTCCAGGAAAAATATTTTGAATGGATTTTTTCTGGCTATAAGTTATTTAATTCTTTAAGAATTTTAGTAGTACTATATTCAATAGAAAATTGTGATAAAAGTAGTATAAAAATAATATGAAATCAAAAAATATAAATTATTTTCACTGTGACATTAATATTATCTATTATATTTCTTTTAACTAATTATATTAAGTGAGAAAATATAAAAATATATCTAAGATTATAAATCAATGATTTAAAATTGTAGTCATTGTGGAAGACCTCTTACATTGATAATAACCCACTTACTAGACCTGTTTTAGCGGCGTGTTTGAAATTAATGTAAGGAAAAAAAATCAGCGAAGAACCTCCTTGACGAAAGAAATTAACGCTAAAACTGGATATATTGTGAACGGCACAAGTAGCTAAAGAATTTGTGCATTTTATTTGATCTTAAAATATAATTTTACTAAATCTAGATATCAAAGTATAAAAGCAATTGCATTATATCTAGAACAGCGATACAAGTGTGTCACAAATTTTCAAGTCATAAAACTGCCAATGAAAAATCACATATACTTGAACTTACGTACAAAATTTTTAATGAAAATTTCCAGGTAGCTTTCGATTTCGATACACAACAAACGATACTTTTTAAGTCCATAGAAATTATTAGCCTTTATTTCATCATATCTGATGCAGTCAAGTAATACCTTTAATTTTTCATAGCAGAATTTGATTGTGATTAAAAATAATATTACATTAAAAACTTTCTACTTACAAAAATTATTGCGCCTAAGGTTCGCACATTTTGAACATAAAAGCAATCGATATTTAGCCTAATATATAAAATATATAGCCATTATAAAATAAAATGATATTTTACAAGCGCTCTTTCCAAACATTACATCTAAGGAGTACTCATAAATAAGATACTAGTGAATTCAAAAATACAATGGTTGAATCAAATTCTAAAATCTCGATAAATTCGTAATAAGACCATTGAATAAATTGTATCAAAATTAATTTGTGTAGATTATTTTACAAATTATTCGATTACAAAGAAGCGGGTTATAGGGAATTCGTTTTTTTGCGACAGTAAAGTCTTACATAGATCCCAAACAATGTCATTATTTATTTGACGAGCAGAATAAAATTATCTTAGAATCAGCCAAAGCGACATCATATAAGATTCAGCCTATTGTTGTAAATTTTGCGTGTATTTTTGTGGTTGTGATTCTGAAGTATTGGATGTTAAATTTAGCTACATTTATCTTTTAATTAAATTTCTCAGTAAGTCTTATAAGCTTACAATTTTATTTATTAATTATTTTTATGGCTATAAATATTTTTTCTCCCGAGCTAGTTTAATATTACAATTTAATCTGTGAGTCCTGATGAACTTTGTGGTTTAAAATTCACGGATTAAAAAAAAAACCCCAAGTCATAAACATCTTACGTTTTTACGTCGTATATAGGTCAAAGTTTTATACACGTGTTAATGTCATTTTTATGAGATGATGCACGTAAAATGTATTATTTCGTCGTTTAGGTTTAAGTCTAAATATAAACCCATGCAGCGCTAAGTGCATACATTACCCAAACTACGCGCGCGTGATCTCTACGTATGTAAGTCCATATATGTATATGTATACATATGTATATAACACCTTTAGCAGATGAACATTTGTCTTAAAGCTAAAGAATATTAGAAAATGTTGCTGGTAAAAATTTAGTAGGTACAGTAGTATAGACCTGATAAGCCAAGGGCAAAGCCCTGGCGTCAGACCCTCCTCTGTAATGAGCGGTCTTTCCTCGGCAACGGCTCTAAATAAAATTATCTGTTAGTCTACCTGTCCTCTGGTGAAGGAAAAAGGTTTCTCAGATCTTAAGCATTTCAGAAAGGAACGATTCCCCAAAATTTTCATTGGTTAATCACACTAATTTATTCTAGAAGTACTACTAATCTTGTTCCAAAAAGTAAATTAGCTCGCACATAAGCAAATAGTATAAAAATAGAAAATTAAAATCTTTCCTACAAAGCACTTAAAAATACTCAACCTATTTTTGTGAAGCAGAAAGGGAAATATTAGTTTTGTATAATACATGACTTTGTACAAAGTAAGTTGATAGTAGCAAATTATTTATAATATAGTCTTTTTTACTTTTTATGTTTACGTTTATAGTATGTATTATATGTATGTTTAGTTAAAATTTGTTTAGTGTAAAAATAAGCTATATTAGCTAAATGAATTGATAAAATAAATAAATTGAACAGAGCTTACAAATATCATATGCTGGATATTAGCTGTCCCTTTAGGTCGATCATCAAGGAAATAATTAATCACTCGTCGACCAACCCGCTAAAGGGTTTAGAATTGGTTAATAAAAGGTTAACTGTACTTGCTTCACTTTTAATATATAGTTATAGATAACTATGCTTGGAATACAGTGGTCGTCAACTGTAGGTCTGTGGACCAATAATGGTCCACGGATAAATTTTATAATATTTACAATTTTTGTGCTTAATCAACCAGACTGATAATAAGTGTTAACAATGAAATTATCAAGTCCTATTATTTTTTCAGCTGCAAAATAATTTAAGGTTCTAAGATCTCTTATATAATTCTGGATGTACATTTAATATTCAGTACTAGTTATTAATTATTTCATTAATAAAATTGTAGGGTTTAAAGTGGCCATTTGTAAGTGAAAAACTTTTATTTAAATTGACGCAATGAACATGAGCGCCTTACAGCTATTTATCATTTTTTTATGCTGGCTAGTGCAGACCGTACGTGACAATAGACGGATTAACTAAAATTACACTAGCCATTATAGACTTTCTGCAAGTGTTATTTTATAATAATTAGTAACAAAAATTTATCATACAAAACAATTGACAGATAGCACACTTGTTCAAAATATTTAACAGCCGTTCCAAACCTGTTTAGACTTGTAATGGTTATAAAAGCTTAGTAAGAAATTTATTGCTTATCTAATTTCAATTCTAGTTTGCCGTAATTGGTTGTGACAGTAAAAAGTAAATGAAACTTGTTTTCGATAATACATTGATACAATTATTTCGAGCTCCCCAATTTAAACACACGATGGATTAAGAGATCATATAAGATCGAAAAAGCAGCCACTTCCCTCTTCACATCAACCCTGGTTCAATCCGCTTTGCAGATGATTAGATCCTTAAAATGCAGATACAAATAAGTACTTTGCGTATACGTTAACATAATTAAACAGTTTTATGTAAACATAAATAATAATTTTGCACAAATATCAACTATAAACAAAAATAACATCCTTGTCACAATATAAAATGCATTTTTTGTAATTATTATTAAATTTGATTTTTTTTCGTATAATAAGGTGATTATAATAATTTTCATATACCCATTCATGATTTTCTTACAAATTAAAAAAAGTAAAAAAAAAGTGCCATTTTAAATTCAGAATGTTACTTGTATGTAAAAATCATGATGGTGGTTTGCGAGATACAAAATTTTGAATTTAATAGTATGTGAGGTCCGGAAGGTTGGCGACCGCAGCTTTAGAGAGTTCATATGTATTATAAGTAAATCATTAAATAATTTCCACTCTAAACTTAAGGCATCCCTATAAATAAACATGCAGTTGCTTTTCTAATTCAATTTTAACCACAGAAAGTACAATATAAAATATTATTGCCTAATTTACTTACTGTTTGTAGGAAATATATAAAAAGGTTCCCAAAAACTAATACTTAACACACTCATTTTGAAAGATTTTGCTACTTTCACGAGTACTGGCTGATAAAATTATATCACTTAAACCTAAAATATGCATTGCTACTAGATAGCCTAAATATTACTAATTTCATATTATTAAGTAAGTAAATTAGGCAATAATATAAAATATTATTGCCTAATTTACTTACTTCATAATATGAAATTAGTAATATTTAGGCTATCTAGTAGCAATGCATATTTTAGGTTTAAGTGATATAATTTTATCAGCCAGTACTCGTGAAAGTAGCAAAATCTTTCAAAATGAGTGTGTTAAGTATTAGTTTTTGGGAACCTTTTTATATATTTCCTACAAACAGTTTGAAAAAATTAAGAAAAAGCTCATTTAGACTTATAAAGGTCGTATTGTAAAACTCACGAATTAATATATTTTAGTGACTACGTTATTTATAAGAAAATTAATAATAATAACTATTTTTTGAGAGTGACAATGTCACTGTTTATTACCCGCGCATTTCGATGAGTGTAATACATTGTTTAGTGGTGACAGACGATTATAGAAGTTCAGACTACACTGATTAAGTCTTCGGTATACATTATTTACGTTTATTATTATTTTTATTTCAGTATAGCGATTTCTCCCTCGGAGTTTATTATTCTTTACTGCAGTATTCAGCGTTTGTTTAAATACCACTTTATAACCAAAAAATACGTATAAATCTCTAGTAACTGAGACAAATATTTTATGAATATTCAGAATTGTAAAATACTTAATAGGATTAGTGGCAAAACATATTTTTTAAGCTAGACGGTACGGTAGGATATATTTAAATATATATACCTGATTTTAATTATAATATAAAATTATCAAAATTTTTTTTAAATCTTTAACTATTGTGAAAAATTACAATTTAATAAACAGTACATCAAACGGAGTTTATAGATTTTTTACAATATTATTCTTTTAATTTGTAAAAAAATAAAGCAACCTTTATTAGGATTATCATTGAAAATTTAATTAAAAAATAAAATTGATGTACAATATACGTAAAATTTTATATCTTAACTTTTAAAACGTAATCGTCACTTTAACAGTAAAACGTGAAACTTATTTTAAATTTATATCCTCAGTAAAAATTGTGGTATGATTTATTCGTTCCGAGCACGATCGCAATGCTGACTGTCACGTATCCGTTTGATGTTTTTCCGCTAACCTCAATTCTGAAACTGCAGTAAAGATTTCGTTAGTTGCGGAAGCTGCGCTTTGAAACTACTCTACTCGGTCCATGGTGTTGTTGCTATCATGTAGCGTTCAATATATTTTAAGTTAAACTACATCAGTGTTACAAATTTCACTTGAAGCTATTTTGCTTTTGCACATATGTTTTTATCATTCTAGCTATAACTACCTAAAAAAAATTCACCGTCTTTCCCGGTTCTGAATTCAGTATTACACTCTTGAAAGAGCAGCAATAAAATCATATTAAAACAAAAATAACTCTACTTTTATTGATATATTTTTAATATGAAATACAGTTACACCTCAATAAAAAAATATCTAAAGCTCTCTGAAATTTATTTATGCACTCTGCTATCCCAGATAAACACAATGGACATGTCACGACAAAATAAATGACCCTGCCCTTTTACTAAAATTGGTCATTTTGGTAATGACAACCACCTTTCATCTTATATAGCTTTGTCTCTGTTTTATAAAGTTTCCTGCCTCGTTCCATTTACGTGGTCCAGTTTTACTTTTCACGTTTTGACACGTGACACGGCGTGTCAAAAGTGCCAGTCGGCGAATGCGATCGCGTGTTGTCACGATCTGGGATAACGTTTCACGTTTACGTAATAGTATACACGTGGGAAAAAAATACAACACAAAAGCGTTGAAGCTTTTCTTGATATTTTGCTTAGATATTGCGCGAATTGGTGCATGTTGAAGTATATTAAACTTAAGATTCACTCTTTATTCACGCAATAATACAAACATATGATAGTTTAGATATACAATGTTGTATTTGAGTATAACATAAAGTATAACTAACTTGCCTTCTACTACATATATGGCTGTTCAAAAATAGTAAATGTAATATTTTTTTCGAGTCATATAAAAACATATTTTATTTTAATAAAAGATTTAATAAAAATTATATATGGTTTAAAAAGTTCAATTGCGGCCACAGAGCAACAATTTTTATAAATTTAAAATATGCATTTGACAAAGTAAGTCATTTGTTAATTTTAGTATGTTTGGATTTACCAGATAAAAATATACGCCATAATTCACGAACGTCAAGAGAAGCCGGATAACACTAAATGTGTTTTTTATATGAGCGTGTAAGAGAAATGCTACTTACATATAATTGTTTTAAGCCGCTTCCGCTTCCGGACGCACTTGCTTCAAATTGTTACTCTTTGAATAGTATCGCTTTGTATGAACGGTTTATAATACACGTAAATAAAACAAAAGTTTTTAATTATAATTAATAAAAATTAAATAAAGTTTATTAAATTATTTTCTTTTGTTTGTAATTGAGGGGGTTCTAGTTGTCGACCAATAAAAAATCAGCATTTAAATATAAAACAAGGTTACCCACAGCAACGACAGTTGTTTGAAAATACATTTTTTAATAGTGTTGGTTCGATTAAACTAAATATAAATAATTGGAAGGCAGATTAACTAGGTACGTTTTAACTATGATAATGTAATACATATATAATACTGTGAGGGTTAAACATATAAATTGATTAAACTGTATAAACAATATAAAACATGTTCTTCGTAATGAAATCTTTAAATTTTTTAGTGTCATCGACGGGCTCGAAGAACGAATAATGAGTTTTTGATTTGCGATACATCATTGCTTCAGAAAAATTAATAAAAAAGGTCAGAGCTTATTATTTATATAGATAAACATGATGTTGTTATATTTAATAAGTCCCAAGACGTTGGAAGTGTACATTTGACTTTTGCTAGCTGATATAATATATTGGCATAAAATAGATATTTTGATTACGAGCATGAACACAACTAAATTGCTATAATTAACTTAATTTTTCTAATTGTATATAATGATTTTTTTAATTTTTCTTATGATATAGAAAATTTAAATTCACAATGTTTAGTAGTAGTTTATTATGTTCTCTATAAAACGAAATATTTGCAGGTAATATGTTTCTAGGACGGTTCGGTCACTTAAATCTTGATTTAGGAATGAAAATCTTTGTATAATTGCAAAGTATGTAATTGTTAAAATATACTTATGATTAATTATTAGAGCTAATTTATCTTAGAGGGCTAATTGTGAAAATAACTACATTTCCGTTCTTAATCCATTTTTGTTTTATAGAATCATTTTATTTGAAGAATGGCTAAAGTAAAGATATTTACTTAAAAATATTTATAAAATAAATTAACCTACATTAAAATTTGTTCATGTATATAGTTTGATTATATGTAGAAGATTCTGTAAATATTACGTCAATAATATGTCGATATATCACAAATAACCATATACGCGCCACTAAAAACTGACCACTCATATTTATTAACAGATTTCCGAAACGCAATCGCGTGCGATTAAATGGCCCGCCGATATAGTTCACTTTAACAAAACCAGATAACGCTAAATGTAATTTTTAGTACTTCTATTACATTGAAGTAGTACAATAATTTCTATAAAAATGAAAATGCTCACACCTTAACATTGTCATTTTATGAAAATTAAATAACAATTTTTAAAGCCTTTAGAAATTTCTTGTCTTTAAAAATGTAAAGAAAAACATATTTGTTAAACAGGTTAGATATACTCACTAATATACCATTATTATTTTTTTGTAGAAAATTTTTTAATTGTTTGACTTTTGTATATAGTTGTAAAAAATACAAAGAATCTGGTATCATTGTAATTTTAATTCAACAAACATGTGACCCTAAAAATAAAAGTCGACTGAACGTGTTTTTTAAAAATGCTTACTTTTATTTAAAAAGCTTTTAAAGACAATGCGATCTGTATTTCATTTGCTATATTAATCCTAGAAGGCTTGTCCGCCAATTAAAAAGAGAAAAACAAAATCATTGTGCTCCCTTGTCGCGGATGCTGCGTGCATGCGCCCAAAAATTACACAGGATACCGTTGTACATTACCGGATATCCTGCCGCTTCGCTTCCTGCCTCGGCCGCAGGACGAGAGCAGTAAAATGCGGTCACTTAGAAGCCCAGGGCCCGGATATGCGGCCCACAGTTAATAAATCTCGACTCGGATAAAAGGAGTCCCCCTTTTTATACTCCTCGGCCAGATGGAGTTCGGACCGGGATTGCTTTCCGCAATTGTACCTAAGAGTGAGAGAGAGGAAGATAAAAAATGGAAAACTTTGCCAAGCGACTTTCTCGCACGTGCGACTTTTCGAATGAAAACGAAGGAAAAATCCACGTGCGAAATTTTATTCATCGAGTTTCGACTTTGAGTCGGTTTTAATGCGTCAATAACTTTTCGCCTTAAGCGGTTTCTTTTGAAATCTTTTTCGATCTGAATTGATTTTAGGGATTAAGCAATGATGTGTCGATACTTACCAAGTAGTCAGTTTACCGTTAAAAAAATTATTTTATATTGAATGGATTATTTAACATTCTATTATTACTTTATTAAATTATTAGTACACATAATTCTCCGGGAGCAATTTAATTTTTAAAAATTTAATTTATATAATATATATAAATATAAATTAAATAATTATTGTCTTGATTTATTTTAATGCAGATTATCTAATTATGTTAGATTAAATATTAAAATGCTTTTTAAAATTATAAATATAAATTAATTGATCTAATTACTAATATTTGTCATTCTAAGTTTTATTTACAATATGTTAGACTTTAAAAATCACAAGTGATTCTATGTTAACACACGAATGTATTATAAACGAGCAAACTTTAAGTTTAATCGTGTTTACACTTTTCCTTATTAAATTTTCACATGAATATATTTTTCTGTAAGTTTCATGACAGAAAACGGCGGACAGTTAGTTGGTCTATCGGCAGTAGACAAACGTCT
Source organism: Plectrocnemia conspersa (assembly GCF_051122295.1). Lineage (NCBI taxonomy): Eukaryota > Metazoa > Arthropoda > Insecta > Trichoptera > Polycentropodidae > Plectrocnemia > Plectrocnemia conspersa. The sequence continues at coordinate 4,195,948 of NW_028277168.1, forward strand.
TTCAACGGTAATAATTTAGAGCGGTCACAAAGTTTTCTTTGTGACCAGAAAAAGTCGTTTCTCAAAGTTTCGCGCAGAAAATAGAGAAAACCTCAGTCTGAAGCAAGCGGGGGCAGAAAACGTAAACTCGAGTCAAAAACCCCCTTCACAAATTGAACAGACACTCTTAACTTTCATAACAAAGGAAAATGCGAGAAAATGCCCCCTATTAAGATAATCTCAGCCGCGGTGATTATTCTCATTGAAAACTTTGCCTAAGAAACGATATTTGATTTGAACGATGTTGGATTAAATTATTATAAAAAAATATAATATATATAGGTCACAAATAATATTATGAAACAATTATGAACGTACAATTTATTGCTTATTGGTAATATTTCTATTAGTTTGACTTTATTTTTTTAATAAATAAGCAGTTTGTAGTGTTGTTTAAGTTTATTATTCACATAACTTTATTTTAAATCAATAAAACAGATAATATGCATTTTATATATTTGTATTGCTTCGTCAAAGAGCGATTTTTATTAACTTTATAAAATACTTAAATCCCTATAGTAATGTGTACGTCCTTTCCAAACAAAGAGTAGTTTATTAGCGGTACTTTTTAGTGATTGACGTCTCGGGATGGATGTGATTTTAGGCGCTACATACAATATTTCCAATTATTAGCACAATTATTTGGTCACGAGATCTCTCTTTCATTGTGTAAATATAAAAAACAGGTTTATCTATTTTTTGTTTGCTTAATAAAATCGTCTCTAATTTATAGAAAAATTTGCAGGTGGTTGATTAAATCATAATAATATATTTTACGAAGTTAACAAATTGCGCATCATATTATTGAAAATTTCAATTAATTGTAAAAATTGATCTAGTTTCGTTAAATTTCTCTAACTATATTTTAAATAAAAACAAAAATAGAGATATTATGATTTTAAATGAGTGATTTTTAAATTACTTCTAGATTTTTATTTATTTTGTGTGGAACTTTTAGACGAGTACATAGTTTATATCGCCTTTTTACTTAAAATATCAAATAAATAAGGGTTTTAATTTTTGTTTAATATATTAACGTTGAATATGCATATATATTTAATAAAAATATTTGCTTCAATTCGTTGAGCAGATACATTTTTTATGATTATTAATATTTAAATGATCCTTATTTTAAAAGTTTTAAAAAAAACTCAAAAGTTTTAAAAAAAATTAGACATGAAAATAAATTTGTAATTTACAGTATGTTTTTGTATAATTACAGTATATTAAAAAATATTCTACCGATTTCATCTACAACAAATTTTGGTCAATATTAATTTATGTAAATTATATTATTGTTTATAATCAATTTATAAACGATCGGGAAGAATCATAAAACATTTATGGAAAATATGAGTACATAATGAATTTATTATTCATTAATTTTAAGTGCTTATTTTTAATTTTAAGTGCTTTAAATTATATTTCTGAATAACATATTTATTACGTATGTTTAATAAGCAGATTTTTTTTATTACATTATATATCCAAAATGACAACATATTGTCATATGATTTGAATACACTGACAATTGTTTTATTTAACTGGCGAAAAAGTCCTTACAGTCATGATTTGTGCATATTATTTTTTTGTTGCCAAGCTAACTTGTAAAAAAATCGAACCAAAATATTTATTAATCGCATATTGATAATAAATATTTTCGTAATGTTATTTGGAAATACCTGTCCTTCTTTAAGTACTAGCTTTGAATGCAGCTGTAAACTTATTAGAATAAAAAAACAATTAGATTTTAAAGTTTTGTGTTAGTTTATTATTTAAAATTAAAAGTATATATTTAACTTTTTTTATAACATATTTTATGAGTACTCTCGAAAAACATTTAAATTTCTCGAGAAATGTAAATCATCATTTTGCGTTTTTCTTAAGAAATTTTTCAGAGTAATCAAAAATTATGTATCAATTATGCCCTACTATTATGTCTTCAAGTTTTACGAGTTCTGATTTTCATGCATACATTTTTCAAGAATTTATGAATAATATTCGTATTATTGAAAGGTAGAAAAAAATAGTGGATCGCACAAGAACGCTTTTCTAAAAATGTTTCAAGTTTATCGTATATCTGTATCAATTATGCCCTACTATTATGTCTTCAAGTTTTACGAGTTCTGATTTTCATGCATACATTTTTCAAGAATTTATAAATAATATTCGTATTATTGAAAGGTAGAAAAAAATAGTGGATCGCACAAGTACGCTTTTCTAAAAATATTTCAAGTTTATCGTATATCTGCAGGCATAAAAAATCATTTTTGAATCTTACCTCAGATTTTTCGTTGCTTATAAATCGTCAAAATTATTCAAAAATTGAAAGGCCCGTCAGTCCAGCGATAAGCAGTATAATACGGCGGTTCGTTCAATGCGAACAGGGGAAGAAAAGAAAAGTATCCATACACAAAAAAGGGTTTTATCCTCGGGTGTGTTTACCATCCTTAGAGGAAGATCATTTTCTAATGTCCGCCCACGTGCCTTGTTACCGGAAAATATAACCATTGTCGGTGAAATTGAAGACTCCCCATTGTACCCGTCGATTGTGTACATTATCGTCATATCGATAAATCGGTGCCTCAATGGGAGCCATTGTGGTTTTAAAAATGACCCCATAAAACGATTCACACTGATATATTGGCATTTAACGGTATAAAAAAAGGTATACGATGCTTGCATAATATACATCCAGCTTTATCGCGCTATCAGACTGTACTTAGTTTACATGATTTTTTGCTACGTTTAAATAAAACATATTTTGCCCAGGGTGGTCAATTTAAAAGCATAAATAATATATTTATGGTGTATAAATCAAATATTTGATTGATGTATTATTTGAGTTTAGGATTACAAGGGAAAATATTTTACAACAAAATTTGTTGTATTTACATATAGATATGTTATTTTTAAAAGGTTGCGCTTGTTTGATGCGTGATTTTGTATTCCATGCAAAACCTTAGTTGAAAAGCAAAGATTCATCGAACTGGACGTAATTTTGATTTTAGCGAAACGTTTAAGATTAAAACTCCGAAGTCCATTCTTAAATTGGCCCTCACAATTTATTATTCTCGAAGCTAATAAGGAATTTTCTTTCCATCAACATTAAAACTCTCCTTTAGAACTTTTCCCTTGCGCATTCGTCGAATAGTTTCCGATGCCATTAAATTATTACCCACGGCAATTAAGTTGATTATATTCTCGTTTAACAAAATACATTTCTCTCCCTCTGGTAATTATTTATTTTGTAAATAAATGTACATATCGCTTCGAGACATTAATACATAACAAAACAGCACGATTTATTACAACATAGTCTAAATTTAATATGCTAAAATGGTAAATTAGAAAACATAAAGACACAATAATATACAATTTATATTTTAAGACACAGTTTATATGTCATCTATAATACCATAGCATTCTTGAATCAAGATCTTTTGGATCTTCGAGTAACATAATATTCCTTTCTCTTTAAAAGGTTTTTAAGATACCTTTATATGCTTATAATTTATTATTGTATACCAGCGCCTATCTTTAGGAACGTTTATTTATTTTATTAATTTATTTGACTAATATAGCAAATTGTTTAAAAATATACATAAATATTACTAAAACATACTTATCAAATAAAACATTACCATTACAACAATATAAAAAACATTAATATTATATTTTATATCTTAATGCATGAATATGTTTCTTTATTTCATTAAGAAAAACTACTATATTTTTATTTTTGCGGATTGTCCTAGCAATATTATACTAAGTCACACCCTTATTCAATATTCCCATGGCTTTGCTCTTTTCATATAGCTATCATTTCTTAAATTATTTTTATTTCTAGTATAAAATTTATGGCATCTTTATTTCTCATTAAATACTTTTTAAAATACTCTAATAACATATTATTTTCTAATTTATATATTAATACTTATACATTAATTTTTAATATTTCTTGAATATATAAACATTTCAATCTTTTTAAGATAATTCTACAATTAGTAAATATATTTTTATTTACAACTACTCTAAATGTCTTATTTTGTAATTATTAAAATATTGTCTTACCTAATTTATTAGGAAAATATAATATTGTTGATTATTTAAGTGGGATAATAAAATCCTATAATTTTTTTTGTATTTATACATAACATATTTCTCATTCTATTTACCCATTTTTCTAATATATATATTTTTTGATTATGTGATAAAAATATTTCTTAAATTTATTTTTATATTATTGTCTAACATATATTTATAATTATTAAGCATATATTTAGTTTTATGCTAATTTAGTTTAAGTACATTATTTTTTTTTACATCTTTCTTGTATTCTCAATTAGTTATTTAAGATATCTACAACTAATTTAACAATATCTCCTATTCAATTAGCCCAGGGGTCGGCAAAGTGCGGCTCTTTGGCTCCTTGAGTGCGGCTCTTGCACAAATATCCACGGGCACGGGCGCTAATTCTGGTCAAGTGTCCTTTCCATGCAACGTTGAATGTATGCGTGAGCGTTGATGTAGTACATGTTTCGTCCGGTAGGGGCGCAGCGCAGCGTAGTAGTATGACAGTTGTCAATCTGCGTATTTGGTGGCTACATACGGAGCCAAAAGTATGATCGGCGTCAGAAAAGGGTTTGTTGCAATTTTGAAAGAAAAAATTAATCACGAGATATTGGTTTATCATTGCATTATTCACCAAGAAGCGCTTTGTGCGCAGACATTTCCGGAAGAAATTAGTAAAGTTATGAGATTAGTGATCACGATTATCAACTCCATTGTAGCTAAAGCTCTTAATCTCGTCAATTCAAAGAATTTTTAGTTGAAATGGAGAGTGAGTACGCTTCATAACAAGGTTCGATGATTATCAAATGGGAACGTTTTAAAACGTTTCGCGTCCCTATTGCCAGATATTGAAGCATTTCTCCTTGAGAAGGGAGATCCAGAAATTACAGACAATTAGTGGATCCAAAACTTTCATTTAATGGTAGACGTTACGTCTCATCTAAGTCAGCTTAACCGTAAAATACAAGGAAAAGGAAGCACAATTTTTTCGATGTTAGAGGAAGTCATTTCATTAGAAAACAAATTATCCCTTTTTGCTCAAGATTTTGAAAGGGAAACATTGTTTCACTTTCCGAGCCTGCTGAAGCATCGCCAAGAAAATAATTACTCTATTGACAAACACCATTTCAAAACAACAATTTTAAATATGAGGGAAGCATTTCTTAGCAGATTTCAGGAGTTTAAAAACAGCAAAGCGACCTTAGCATTCGTCAAAAATCCTATTAATGCTACAATAACTTAGTTTAAATTTTCTCCTTTTGGCATTGACATTGATAACTTTGAAATACAATTGCAGGATTTAAAAAACAAGGAAATATAGAGCTCTAAATTTCAACGTCTTTGTATTGATTTGGAAATATTGGAGAAGAACGAGTGTGATCTTAGTTCACAACACAAGTGGTCTGCTTTGAAAGACCTGGAGAATGAAGACATGATCATTTTCAACGTCTGGAAAAGTATTCCTGACTTACGATCAGCTGAAAAAACTTGCGTTTGCTGTTCTTTCCCTTTTTGGTTCTACATATTCATGCGAACAATCCTTTTCAAGCATGAACTTTATCAAGAGTAAACTGAGAAGTCGTCTTATTGATGAGAACCTGGAATCATGCCTAAAATTAAAGACAACAATATATAAACCTGACTTACTGAAACTTTCCAAGGAGATGCAAGGCATTGTTCGCATTAAGTGTTTGTCAGTCATTGTCATGATTTAAATTTATGGATACCTTACTTTCATATTATTGTTTATCAACGAATAAGTCTTTATTAAGTGTGAAATCAAGTTTTATTCAGTGTACCTGTAATTCAATGAAGGTCTAAAATTATAATAAAGGTTTACTAAATTGAAAAACAGATTTGGCTCTCAGAACTATTTTGAATCGTTGTAATGTACATATTTGGCTCTTCGGCCAATAAGTTTGCCGACCACTGAATTAGCCAAAGTATCGTCCGTAAACTTATGTATTAAACATTTTTCTACATTATTAATTACATTATTATTATATATTATTAACAACAATGGTCTTAATTTGGATTATTGTAATAAAGCGTAAGATATTATTGTCCCTTCGGAATAAGTATAATTTATTTTACCATTTCGTTTTTACTTGTATAAATAATCAATCAGTCATCTTATACATATAATTTCTCTAAAATCTTTACCATTATACTTCTGTATAATATTTCAATAGCTTTCTTTGAATGTAAGAAAACTGCTCCAATGATTTTAGTTCGTATCTTTGCCCATTAACCACTTATTTAACAGTAGGACATCAAAATACCCAAATTTATGATTCGGTTCTTGAAAATTTTTTTATTACTTAACCGGGTAAGTTGTATCTAAAAGAGAGTTAGTTTTAGTCGTAAATTATACATTTTAAAATACATAGACAAGAATAAATTTTGTGAAGAAATGTTTTTTTTATAAGTACAATGAAAAAAACCGGCAAAGAAATATTTCTGAACCACTATTGTCTTACTTTTGTCTATTTTAATATATGAATATTATTATTGTTAAAACACGTGAGAGGGCTCACCCGTCCTAATATATTGTTGACAGCAAAAATGTGTTTCTACTATGAGTAGAGGATTACCAGAAACTTTTTGAATTGCCAGTCAATATAAACTTGAAAGTATCATAAAATTATGAATGAGAATTTTATAATCTTATGGTTATGAAACACCTAATTGTACAAGCAGAATTTGTTTTTTTAATATATCCAAAAGGGAAAAATAAATATTTTTAGTTATTTCTAAATCGATAATAAATATTAATTACCTAATAAAATAATTTATTTCAAAATTGCATTAGAGTATTAAAAAACTCTCTTGTAAGAGAGTTGTCCATCCACCGATACATAATAAGCGATCAAGACTCAAGACGGTAAATATTGACCATAGACTTAAATACCGTTTTTTGTGTACTACCGTCCTCCGAGTATGCCGTGTGTATTTTAGGGTTATTTCGTTTCTCTGAGTAGGAGTAAATAATTTTTGTAGTATTTTCCATAATTCAGCTTATTTTTTATTTCATCTATAGACTTTTTAACGATTTTTTTGAGTTATTCCTATTGCTTTTACTGCCATATTTATACATTTTTTGAAGTATAAAAATCCTTACACTTAAATCAATAAAAGTTAAAATGGTGTCATAATTTTATTAGAACTTAATTTTAAAACAATCATGAATTCCAAGACACGCTAAGTTCTAAGTTCACGCTAAGAAAGGTGTATGTAGCTACCCATTTCTTTCAAGTACTAAAGGGTGCTGTTCTTAATTTGACTATTCTCATGATGTTTCGGTTTTGTGTTATATAATGTGTTCGAGAGTCTTGATTATGTAATCTTTTGATATGCGTTAATATATAAGTTAAGCTGTCAACATCAATAAATTTAATATTGACCTGTTTAATGTCAGTTACGAGGAGCTGGTCCAGTTTTAGGATTTTGCCCTGTTTTTCTTTCTCATTTACTGTGTATTATGTTTCACCAGTGGTGAGCTGTTTAAATTCATATAAATATAGATAGTAAATATCTACCTTATGTCATCATTTGATCGATTTGTTGTAAATATTTAAAATGAAGGAGTATTTTCTAAGCTGGGCTTAAACAGCGCTGATGTCTATCATGTTTAGCATTAGCATTATTTTAGCTTAGTTTTATCAATATATTTTTCACATATACTACGTAAGTATGTAGATTTAAAATTATATTTATTTAAAAGCTTATAAAATATGGCATTGTTGAAAGTAATCAGCTAAATAATTAATTTGTTTTATTGTACAAGCATTTACAAATAAATGGATTGCGTTAAAAACAAATATATCCGTGTAACGATACACGACAGCACTATATTTTATTATAAAATTAGGCAAATTTAATAACGGAACACGAATTTGTATACGAGTCACGTTTCCATGACATTCAATTTGTATTTTGTATTAATCAACCCTGATTAGTGAATCATTCACTAGGGCGCATAATAATTTGTCAATTTAATTGTGAAGCTATTGTTTTCGTGTAATTGCGGCTTATTGTTGCGTTCGTTAGGCAGAATAACTGAATTAAAATACAAATAACAACGAAAAATTAGTTTTTCGTATGTGGACATTAGCTTACAATAGTATTAAATTCGAACTATATATTAGTGCATTTTGTCAGTTGAACAATACTTAATGTTACCGGTGGCTGTTTTGCAGAGCCTTATTGACATTAAATAAAGACAAGTGATCTTCTGCTTTATTTATTTAAAGTAAAACCATTGTGTCTTATTAGGTTATTCCAATGCGTCACGATGGTAAAATAACTACACAGTATTATTAATACATAAAAATAATACATTGTATGAAAAGAATAATTTATAAGTGTTACTAACCGGACCAGCGCCTCATAGCTGCCATTAAATGCCAGCTAGCTGAGACTGCTGAAGTCCCCGATAAGCATGTGGTATTATAACTTGACCACGTGACCACGATGCAGCGCTCGATATGCGTGTTGACCATAGGACGCCTACGTGCATACTGAAATTGAACCAAGTTACTACCATATCATTATCTCGCTCACTCTCGTCACTTGACACGCGAGAGTGCAAAAGGGGAAGTATCTCAACGCTCACGCTCGAAAGAGCAGCTCCGACTTTGGTTCTTTTAACTTCGGTCTGTTTTCCGACAATGTTCGGAAGCACTCGAAGCTGGCCAAGTCGACTGAATTACCCCAACTTTATCTCCCGTTCTCGGTAAGCTCGGACAACTTCCGAGAGATTTTAGAGCGGGCAGAACCGAATTCGACCGAAGTAGCCCCGAAGTAACCCACTATATTTTCCGTCCTTGGCCAACCTTGGCCAACTTCCAGAGAGTGTAGTGCAGGCATAACGGACATCAGAAGTGAACGCGATCACGATTCTTGAAGACGTTACAGAACCCAAAACTATAATTTTTATTATCAACAAAGCTCTTTAGTAGCAGCCTAATATTATTAATTTTTGGTCCTTTGTTATAACGTTAGTGATTAAACTTTTCTTTATTTTATCCTTCAACACAGATATTTTGTCTTCTGCCATTCTTAAAACAGTTAATTTTTTCTTAAATCACATGTTATTAATTTGTTTATTCACTTTGTTTAAAAACGTAGTTACATATGTTAAAAATAAATAAATTAATGCATCTTTATGTATTTGTGTATCTTTAAAGATCTACATATAAAATGTGTGTAATCCGTGAAATACGTAAACGTGAATCGCATTATACCAAAGTCGTATCTAAAGACGTCGGTGAATACCTGCGGCTGTATATTATGAAAATATACCGTCATCTATAAACACAAAGTGTCGCACAGGGGCGACCGGAATGACAATAGCCGGGGGCGCCAGTTTTGAAAGCGGAAATCTATTCATCGCCAAAAACGCTCATTGTGAATCGTTCTTTTGCCTCGGCCACGTAAAATATGAACGGAAGAAGAAAACGGCGCCGCACATCCAGAGAAAAAAAGAGACGAAAAAGGCACAATCCGATGGAAGAAAACGATTTGCCCGAGAGAAGGAGAAGAGAGAAAAAGAAAATGCTTTTGATGTTTGTTTGCCGGCCCAAATGAAAGCAACAATTCGACGATGATAAGAACGTGTCGTGCGAAAATCCCCATTCTGTCGTTTAATTGTAGTTTGAGAGATTTATTCAGGCGTGTGCGTATTTTAATTTGTTCTACTTGCACTCAAAGAACGACAATGGCATGATTGATATTAGAAGAAATTTTTAAACTGTGCTTGTGTACTATATATGTGTTGTATTAAATCAATGTTTTGCTTGTAAGATTCTTTTTTAGTTCAAGATTCTAAAATATATTTGAGATATAAACAGGGAATCCATTTTTATTTCAAATCATAAAATTTAGTGAAAAAGTCAAGGGAGAGAAAAATTATTGATCCGATAATGTATAAATTTTAATGCTGCCATGTAAAATCACTTATCTAAGACATTTAAATACACAAGAATTTTTTCCTAAACTTAAATCTAGTGACGCTTACACAGAATATTCACAAACGTAGGTTTTAAAGTCTTGAGAAAAACAGTTAAAATCTCTCGCATTAAATCTCTAAGAGTTTACTGGTCATTTAATTAAGATTAGTTTATTTTAATTAATTGTTATGCTACACCATTATTTTTATCTGGTTATCTGCTTTGTGACTGTCTTAAAAATCTTTTAAATATAGTATAAAAAATATTTAAATTGATATAATGAACATTTTTATAAAAAGTGTAGCATAAAAAAGTCTGTTTCTGCCCCGAAGTAAACGCATTGGATAGACCATGGTTTCCCAAACTATGTTCCGCGGAACACTGGTGTTCCGCGGATCCAAAATAGGTGTTCCGCGGAGCCTAAATAGATATTTCACAAAAATTTAGAGTAGATTAAAAAAATTGTTAGTCTTGCTAATACATAAAAATTGTTCATAAATCTGATACAAAAGCTTGAAAATATGTGTTTAATATTCAACATTGATGTGTATAAAATCTGGAGGGAAAAGTTTCATAATTCGGTGTTGTTTTTTTTAACTTTAAAATTTGATCGTATTTAAACAATATTTTTTTTGTTAATTAATCACACGATATTAGTGCTTGTTATACGAATTTTATTTATGTGACTACATATGCTACTAGCAGTCACTGTATTTTGCATAGGCATGCACCGTTGACTAAAAAAATTTCCACAAATCTAAAAAATGTTATGAAGTAGCCGTGAAAATGATAAACTATGTAAAATCTAGACCACTTCAATCCAGATTATTTAAAATTTTGTGCGATGAAATGGGTAGTGAATATGAAGCACTTTCATTACATATTGAAGTGGGATGGCTATTCAGAGGAAAAGTACTATTAAGACTTTATGAACTTCGAAATGAATTATTAGTCTTCTTGAAAGCACAAAATAATTTGCAACATTATTCTATAAAATTTTTAACAAATCCTTCCTGGTTGATACATCTGCATATCTGGCGGATATTTTTACAAAGAAAAATTATGTTAACTTATAATTACAAGAAAAAAGTATTACAATTTTTAATATGAGAGATAAAATTGAATCTTTTGATAAAAAATTACAATTTCAGATTTTATCGATTGAATCTAATAATTCTGATTGTTTTCCTGTCTTGGATATGAATGTTTAAATGAATTGAATTTTCAAGTAGATAAAAAAGTTTCACAAGTATTTTTAGAACACATATATTACTTGAAAATAACTCTTTCGGAATATTTTCCGAAAACTAGTAAGGACGATTCCTGGGTTCGGAATCCATTTTCCGTAACAGTAAAACCAGTGGGCTTAAGGGATTATGAGAATTTAGTTAATGACTCTGATTTGAAACAAAAATATCAGCCATTAAATAATTTCTGGGCGAGTCTGACTGAAGAGTTTCCCAAGGTGTCAAAACAAGTTCTGGTTTGTTTACTTCCGTTTTTCACGACGTATTTATGCGAAGTGGGATTTTTTAAGTATATTGCAACAAAAACAAAATACAGAAATAGGCTCCACGCCACGGCAGATATGAAAATACAACTAACCAAAATTGTGCCTCATATAAAAAAATTGTTATTTAAAAACCCAAAATCATCAGTCAATAGGAGTTTTATTTATTTGTATTTTTATGTTTATTAAATAAATTTAATAACATTTCTTTAATAACATGTTTTATTTTATTATGAATTACCCAGCCTAAAAAATAAGCTAAGTGTTCCGCCAAAATTTTCGGATTTGCCAAGTGTTCCGTCGCTGAAAAAGTTTGGGAAACCCTGGGATAGACTAATAAATGTAGGAAAGAGCAAAAAGCCTTCCATATTAAAAAAAAGTAATACAAGCGCAAAAATATCATACTTTTTTTTATTCTGAAACTTTCACAAATCAAAGTTTGTCTTTTTTATTACCTTATACTTCCGTCAGATTTAAATCTATGTATACTAATAGCACAAATATGTGATATTAAAACTCTTTATAAATTATTACTAAATAATTAAATCGTATTTTATACGAGCGACCATAGTAACTTAATTTTTATTCAATTTCAACACTACTTCCTATATATTATTTAATTAAAAAAAGCTAGTGCCATACACATACACAAATAACATTTTACAAAAAAAAATATATATTTATAATATACCTATTGTAATATTAATAATAATAATATTCATATTATGTAAAATAAAAAAATTTTAAAATACACAGATTTTTCTGTCAAGTACCTTAAACTAATATTTTTTTTATAAATTTACATAACAATTAATAAAAGCTTATTGACAAGAAATTAAATAATATGTAGTACATCATTATATGGTTAATTTAGTTTCAATATAAAAAATGTTAAATTAAACTTTATTTGATCAACTCTCCTGGTGTACTTTTAACAAAAATAAAATGGTTCAGTTTACAATCGTTGGAAGTAAAAGCACATAGATAATCCCTTAGGGATTTTTCCGAGCTTCAATATAAACCTAGTATCAATTTCTCAGTTACGTAATAAATTAACTTTAATATATAAAATTAATGCGTACACAGTTAAATTCACAAGAATAGATTAAATTGTATTTAGTGGAATTCTGTAGAAATTTTGTTTTCCCCAATGAAAATGTAAATAAAAATAATCGTTTTTAAATTAAACATATTATATTTTTGTATATGTTTGTAAATGTGTTACGACATGTTTTAAAAAAAGTAATATAAAGAATTATTGCAAAAAATTCTGAATATTTATGTATTTAATACAACATAAATTTATACAATACTGACGTATTACATTCATACATGTAATAATTTACTATAAAATTATTGTAACACACTCTCTAAAAAGCTTTATTAGATTTTGTCAAGAAACTTTTAAAAATATTATATAAATACAACGAATTGTAATAAAAAAACTCGTGGTTGACTGTTTTGCGTGGCGTGGCATAATTTAATAGACCCAATTTCTTGTAATAATCACTACTTGTGATTTAAAACGCGTTTTTCTTGAGTCGAGTCTTAGTTAAGTCGGGTGTGCTTTGCTCAGTTTTAGTACTGCGGTATATATACAGTTGTGTGGATCCACTGTGCCCCCACTATGTACGTTGGTAGTGATAAGATCTCAGCGGTTACTTGTGCTTGAGCCTCTTAAAATTAGTTCATATATAATGCCGTTAAAATTTATTTTCAACACGTTTTGATTAAGCAAGAGAAACGATTGATTTCGAGTGTTTAAAACTGTTCTTTGTGAAACGGTTATCAATTGAAATGTTTGATTTAATATATAAAGATATAAGTTTTTTGAAAAATCATTTTATTTTGACTTTGTATATATTTACTTACCGAATATAACTCGTACATTTTAAGGGATGATATGATTTTATTTTATTTTTGTTCTATTTTTATTTTTGCTTGAGTTATATACTCATTGACATTTCAGAATGTAGCAAGCTGCAGTTCCCAAGAAATAAAAACATCGTTTCGTACAAATTTGATTGGAAAGCATCGTAGCGCTTGAAGGAAATTCAATTACAATCGAGCGCAATACTTTCTTCTCTTTCACTGTAATTGAATTAAATACTACTACAATCATACATCCTCTGCAAAGAGATGCACTTTATTTTTCCCAAGAAGAAAGGCAAAATAATCACCATATGCGCTTTTCGACGACTGAACTGCAAGCGCAAACAAATTGAGCAACTTTAATTGCTTTCCCGCAGAATCCACCGCAGCGCGCTACTAAAGCCTCGAGAGTTAACAAATGTGGTCGAAAACAATGAGCAAAGTTATGAATTAAACATATTACACTTTTAACGTGTGCCCAGAGTCTTGTGAATATGCGACAAAAGTCGTGTAAGCGCTGTAAAATCTTTGGCGCTTAAACGAGAAGGTTAAATTTAACCCGCTGTCAAACTAAATCAGTTTAAGCGCTAGCGAGTAACCAAACTATTTTGCTTTGTTCTGATGATCTTGAAAAATATTTTTATCTCTAGGTCAGTACGACAAGGAGACACATTATCTTCCGTACTGTGTTTGTAGAGTGATTTTGCGGGTTAAAGTACTTTAATTTATTTGCTACGATTATAAGTTTTCATTCCCACTAAATTTAAGTGTCAGTCATCATTTATATGACTTAATACTTTTAATAATTAAATCGTCGGAATACCTTGGTATGCAATTATATCTGTTTATTTGGCATTGATCGATTATTAAGATTTTTATATTTCAGACATATAAGTCATTCGATTTGAATTGCCGAAGATAAATAGTAAAAAAGGCTAGTAAAAAAATAGTTTATTTTTATTGTGAGATAAACTTATATTATCAAGCGTGTCTAGACGATTGACTAATACACTTTAAATGCCGTTTAAAAATTCAGTATAGATAACTTTTTAACAGCGTTTAAACGGCGAAATAAAACCAATTAAGCTACGTGACATCGCATCGCTTTTTTATTGTTTCACTTGACATACGTGCTTTATTAAATTTACCAAAAGACAAATATACTATAACTTTGTTTAGATACATACTATATTAGTATATATTATTTATTTTCCAAGCTATTAACTTGTAATATATAATTAATTCAATTTAAATAACACTTTTATGTTTTAATCGATATTCTTAAAGTCACCTTTGTCAACCGTACTGTTCCAATTAGTAGTAAGGTCATGTGTCTCCGGTGTGATCCTTTTTGGTCACTTTTTGATATGTACAATAAAAGTATAACAGATAACAATAACTATTTATTGTATTTTAGTTTTGCTTAGAATCATTTATCCTAATATTTTTTTAAAAGTTTGCATGGCCATTGTAGGGAAGTTAGAAGAATCCTAAGTTACAACTTAATTTAATCATATTAAAACAATCAAAAAATTTTAGTTATATTTAATATTATTTATAGATGTTTTTGTCATTATTAATGTTTAAGAGTGTTAAAATATGATCCAGGTTTTTCGACAATTTCTGTGTGGCAAATGGTTTTTTTTTGCTTTCTCAATTATATTTTTATTTAATATTTACAATATGTGTTTGCTTTTTTTTCTGTATTTTAAAATACGACACATTATCTCTAATAACCTTGCCAAACTTTTATTTTTTGTAGGTTGAATTCAGGTGAATTATTTTTTTGTGTTTTAACGTCATGTTATTTATGTATTATTTTAATAATTTATTTAGTTAATATATTCTATTTTATTTCATGTATAGAAACGTAAAATATGGTGTTATAAAAACACTGTAAATACTTATTAAGTTTATACTTTCTACAAAGAAATTATACAGGATGTCCATCACAAAAATAAAATTTTTGATTTTTTATTTTATTTTGTGACATTGCTTAAACGTTAGTATTTTTTGCATGTATTTTTGATAACGGTATATAAAAATTTATTTGGAATAAAAACAGTAGCTTGAATTAAATATTATTTGCAAAAAATTATAAACATATATTCAACAAAATAAATATTTAGATGAAATTGGAATTAGGGTCTTAAAACACAAACTTTCCTTTTTTGATTATTTTCTCAGCAAAATATGGCAAAGGGATTAATGAAACAGAGCAGAAAATAAGTCAATTTTAGCCTGCTATTTTTAAGGGTGAATACGAACGTTTTTTTGTATGGTTGAAATTTTAAAATTGCTTTATTTTTCATCAAATACTTACTTATTTTTTTAATACAAAAGTTGTCTTATATTCTATACTTATACCTGTCCTTAAATGTTTATGTAACTGTATAAATATATCACCCATTCATTAAACTAGTTAATATTATAGTTTATTATTACATAAGATACATTTATAGAAATCTACTATTTTGGAACATAAAATATTAATCAACCGCAAGATTATCTAGTCTGCTGGCGGAAATCCTTTAGCACTCGTGGGACAGTGCCAGAATTGAATTCCCCAACATCTTCATTGCATAAACCTTAACCCTATGGCATTTTATAGTTTTCAAGACACCCCGGGGAAGGGCTGTAAAACATTTCATTTGCACTGAAAAAAGGATACGAGCATGTCGGTGATAACCTGGTTGTACGTTTTTGTACACTGAAGCAACAGCAACAAGAGGGTGGCATATTATATAGTGTAAAAATTTCATTACGGCATGTCAGTCGAGTAATGACATCATGCAAGATTACTTTCAGACACTTCTGTTGAAAATGCAATTACACAGTCTCTTGGTTGAAATATCATAAAGAGTTGTGAGTTTCATCATGAACCCACATATATAATACATATCGACATGAAGAAAAAAATCTTTTGTCATTGAATTTAAATATTAATATATTATTGTAAAATCTAGAAAAATAAATTTTAAAAGCAATTGAAAATTCACAATATATCTAATATGTTTAACGGGCTGCAAAATGGTATGAAAAAATATGACATTAAATACATAGCAGTTGTTTCCTTGGTCTTATACATCACAGTCTCATAGATGAAATTTCACGTGTCCTAATTCAAAAGCGAAGTAATAAAAAAAATAAGTTCAGTAATGTCGATGGTTATGCCCAAATTAAGCAATTTAGGGTAGAAGTAGGGATTGTAATAATAATGGTATAACCGAGAATGAAAAACAGTCAATTATCGGTATTGACATTTTTATTATTATTTTAATTAATTGACCGAAAAAATAATCTGAGTATCGCTCGCATGATTCACCATGTTTATTGATTAGCACAACCGAAGCTATCGAGTACTTCAGCAACTATTATTGCGATATATTTATTATTTTAATTATAAATTTATTTTATTACATAACTTCCATTTTTAATAAAAAAAAATATTTCTACACTACAATAATTATTTTTTATTGTCTTTGATCAACCGCTTCTGGATAGCACCACTCGGCAATTTCATTCAATAAAATGTATTAATCATTATTTTTTGTCAGTTTCGATTATCCGAAAGAACCGTGTGAGAAAGGAGTGCGTGGAAAATTGTGAATACGCTTGATAAAAATGCGATATATTTTTTTTTGCACAGATATATATTACTGATGATTGTGATATTTATGTGATTAAGGTGTGACTTATTTATATTATTTTATTTTAATTATTGCACATATAATATTTATTTTAGAATATCTCAATTCAATTTATTTTCGAAAGATTTATCTCTCGTATACTTATTTAATTTAACTCATGTTGAAAATAATATTATTTCAATTTTAGTTATAAGTATTTATGTAAATATTATAAAATAGAAAAATCGTAAATACTACATACCCTTTTAGTTTTAGACAATTTGGTCTAACACATGCAAATTTTTTTTTAGAAAAATCATAGATTTGCATTTTGTAAATGTGTTTTAAAAATTTGTAACTTTTTTTTGTGTACTCTCATTAATGTAAGGTAATAAATAGTAATAATATTTAGTTGTTACAACAATAAAAAAATATTATATTTTTCACATTTATTTAATAAAAAATCAATCAAGTTTGCTTTAAAAAAGACCTGACAACAAAATTTAAATATTACTTATTTTAATTGTATCAACTAATACAGGGCAGTCTCACCTTATAGTAATAGCGATCTAATTCTTTCTATAAAAATCATTGCGATCTAGAAATGTGCTAGATCGCGTATGAGTAAGTAATAATAGGTGGGTAAATAAAAATTTTCATTGAGTAAATAATAATATTTGCTCTCAAATACAGAATGTTTTTTAAGCATTTCAGTTAAAAAATTTAATTTAAAATACAATCATATAAAAACATATATATACCAAAAATATACAAAAAATTAAAACATAGTTTTTACTACATTAGGTAAAATATTTTTAATAAGGTCTTTAACACAGCTTAGATTTAGTTATATATTTGAAGTCTGAACTATACGATAAAAGAAATAGTCGTAAAGTCATTCAAGGAAATTTGTTCATACGATTTAATATTGTTCATATCAATAAATAGGGATTCATATTAATTTAGCCAAAACCAGACATTAATTATTTGTGCGGCGTTTGGCAGCATTGGCTAATTATCTTTAATGTAATTTAAATACAGTCTTTGGATTTTACATCTAAATTATTTTGAAGTTTGATGCTTCAAAATAATTTAGATTCATTTCCATTCTAGTTTTCTTTAAATATTGTAGAAATTTAACTTATTTTTTCAGCGATATTTTAAAGCTCGCCTGCAATTTTTGATTTTGTCAATCATTTTATTTGTGTCGATTTGAACCATATCGGGATATATTCGCAAATATTTTTCAATGTTTAAAAAATATTATAAGTTGCTTAAATGCAATTATAGAAATTATCATACTTAATACATTTTATCTTTGCCTTGTAATTCAAGATTCAAATCGATGAGTTTAGGCTGAAGTCTGTTAATAATACAATAGTTAATTAAATAACCACTATTTGCTTGTTAATTTTAGATAACTATCACCTCTATCAAAAATGAAACTTAATATGTATTCAAATAATTTTAAAAACTTCGTAAGGTGTTGACTTCTGCTATGCTAATAAACAATAATGTGCAACAAAATTTCTTTATATTAAATTATTCTCATTTTTTATTCTAAATAGACGTCACTGAAGGGCACAGCCACGTATAAAATTGACCATTTAAAATATATTTGTATTAGTCTCTTCATACATAAAACTCGCTGGTTGATAATGCAGTGGTATGATAAAAAAAATAAGACCTTAGATGTAATACGTAAAGCACTGTCTGTCGTACATAGATATAACTTTAAGTAGTTATACTAATACTGCTTTAGAGTCGCGGTCGCGTCCCTTATTCTTCACCGTCGCGGCCAGGATTTTAGCGCTCGAGAACGCTATTTTTGAACGAGTCACCCAGCTTCTTAACGAGCTTGTCAAACACAAGGATGTTTCGGTAATAGCTACTAATTCAATTGATGTAATATTTTATATAGTATGTTTTTAATTTGTTACAATTAGCTTAAAAGCATGAAAACCCCATATTTTACAAATTACAAACGCAAGAAAATTGGTAATAAATTCACACTTTTACATTGACGTGTATACCATTTTGCTCATTATTTTAACTGAGCTTAAGTATAATCTTTATCAAAAATTGACCCGTTTGTAAACGTTACCACTTAAACATTACGAGCTAATAAAGTCGTCCGTTTTACTATAAAACTTAACGCTTAGATCGATTTAACATAAAAAAATACATTTACGATAAAAGTAAAAATGTAATATTTACGCATTTTGGATCAATATATAATTATATAAAACAGATCATAATTATATATTCATAGGGTATATGAGTTTAAAATCTTTTTCTGGCTAGTATTAAAAATAAAATTTAAAATATCTATAATTAAAAATCTCGCTACGGTATAGGAAGTACGTAGTACATTTATAGCTTAGTACATTTACTGTCTGAAAGGGCTTGGCTTCGATTCAAAAAGCTTGATTAGTCAGTGAATTAGGTGTTGTCAGTGTGCTTTTTGTGTTCCAGTCATTAGCATATTGGCGCTTTATTCCACACTCGCTCTTTATTCCGCGAACAAAGGGGGCCAATTGCCAGAACCCGGGAGCCCTACGCTAGTTACAGATTCGAGTTTCAGATTCGATATTGCATATTTCTCGTAGAAAGCAATATGCGTTCAGCTGCTCGTTTGCCACACAATGGCCGACAAAGATACAGGTTGGTTTATGGCGCTAAATCTAGGGTTTCCAACATTTTAATTAATAATAAAATATACACATTTACAATAATCTTATAAATACTATAAACATTCATATTAAAAAATATTCGCATCTTGGTTCTCAACCATTTTCATAAATAAATCATAAATGGCCTGTTTTGGTTTATACATGCATATAATAATCCATTTTAGTCTACTTAACAGTATAAAGTTTAGTGACGTAATAAAGTTATATGATGGACGATTATTCTAGTCATAAGTTTTCATGTAGTTTAGCATAAATCTTCCAGAGCCGAAGTTTTCCCGATCCTGTTATTCGCAAAACCTCTTGTTTTATAAAATCATCTTCTATTATTATTTCTATTAAAATAGCAATTTGATCATTGCATAAATTAGAGATCTCTTGATTTATATTGAGTACATATATAATTATTTGATATATCTAAACTGTAAAGCTTAAAAAAATATTACGTATTTTATAATATGTATTTTAAAAAATGTAATATATAGTCTTATGTAATTTAATAATAAAGTATATAATTTAATATATCAAAACTGGATGATTGTTTAAGAGAACAAACTTCAATAGTATGATGATTTGTTTTAATGGACGCGAATAATCGAAGGACCAAAATGGATCGATTTAATTCGATTTATTACAGTGTCAATATCAATAATAGCTGTTGCTACCTTACATTAAGTTCATCGTCAATACATTTTTGCAATTTGCCGATTCTCGTTTTTTTTATGTGATTATAAATGTAGTTCTTATCAAAAATTAAAGCTAAAATAAGTCCGATGAAGTAGTTAAAAATCGTAAAAACGCTCCAAAGAAAATCTCTATTAAACCCTTTAAGGGTAGTATACATATTTTGAAACATCTGGCACGGACATACCCTTTTTATGCAGCGGTATAAAATAGTGCAGTAGTTGCAACATATTAAAAAATATTCGTGAATTAAATTTATTAACTAGAACGGCTTTATAAAAATTTTGGAGAAATCACAAAATTTCTCAGTGAAATGAGAATTCTTGATTTGGCATTTTTTTGAGAAATTCATAAAAAATAATTTTCAATAATATACATGTTGGTTATTATAGTATGTTTTCTTAATGTTAGCTAAGAATAGTTATTTCAAATCATTATCAGAAAATATTAATTATTTTAGTAGCATTTATTTATTTATTACACATTTGAAATAGGTTATTATTAAAGATGTTTATTAAAATTTTAGGCAAATATTACAGCTTTATTAATGTGCACCATCTTATAAATATTTGCTCCAACTTCTCGTAGCTATCGTTGAAAACATTTGTGTCTGGCAAGCTCGTTAAATACCTGAATGGTTTGGATAAGGAGAGCGCTTTTGAGCGCTCTAGGCTTTCTCATAATCACTGAGCATTGACGGATTGTTGACACCACCAACACAAAGAGTGCTTTATCGATAATTAAGAATGCGATGAATTGTATTTCAACACTCTTTGCAAAAATGCACTAGAATACAAATATAGATACAATCCATATTTTCTCTAAACTTTTTTCCTGAATTTTTATCAAAAATAAAAATTAATTTAATTTGCTTGAATACGAAACAATAAATTCTGCTACAAACTAATGTATTGTACGAAACGAAAATCAGCAATAAATTGGTAAAAATGACAAGCGCTCCGCATAACGAATTTGAGGATTTAAATCTGTTGATATATGTATGTACAAAATCTTAAGCCATGCCCAAACGTCACTCCTAAACATTTTTTGTTTAACCACTTTCGCATAGTTTTGATAAGCAAAAAGATCTTAAAAATATAAGAATGTGACACCTGTCAATGCTAAAATTTTGGCGTTTGCCAATCAACCACCCCCATAGTGTCTTTGGGCCTTTTTGTAATGACAGTGAATCCGCATTTGTAAAAATACTTTATAAGAATTTAATTAAAAAGAGCTGAGGACGCAAATTAAATCTCTCGACTAGTACAATAATTACTGAAGTAACTCTGGTAGCATAATACTGCCTTCAAAAGACACAATAGGATAGTGACCTTAGAGTAAAATTCGTAAAAATAAAACCCGTGTTCCTTGTCTACTCAAGCCTGATTTTATATATATATTTATAAAGAATGTTGGCAAACAACTAAGTAGATGTTAAGGTTGTGGGTGCTTTCGATAAACAACAAATCACTCTTTGCGTGGAGTGGGGTGATTTTAATGCACCTTTATGAATCCGGAAGCGAATAAGCTTTAAGGGATTTTCTGTATATATATCAAAGTTTATTATTATGTTTAATATATCAATGCGCTTCTACTGATTCTAGAGATTAATAATTAGTTTAGGAATGAAAAAAGTAAAAAAAAAATATATTTACTGCAATTTTTTTTAAATTATAATAGTACAGTTGACAACCCTACTTTCGGTCGGAACAGTATCCGTGTCTTTGCATTGTGCACAAATTCATTTAGACGGTGCTGAGTAAAACTTTGCATATTAATCCTAGCCCATACGTAACGACAATAAATATACCTGTGCTTTGAGCTGGCGAAATAATATTTTGTCGGTCTGCGGAGCTTTGCATAATCTTTGCAGCCGGAGTTGGTTCTTCGAAGAAATATATTCAAGCGAGACTGGTTTTATATATTATATAGGTCAACTAAAGAGAGAGCTTACCTTTGGACTTATCGCCGGAAGAAATTTTATTTTTATTTTAGTGGAAAATGAAAGGGAACTAATGTAAAGGGAGCTTAAATTACGACGGTGAAACTATTGTGTATTTTTAAACGCTTACGTAACGAGTTTTATGAAATTAAAATATATTGCAATGGAATTTAAAGGTGGATATAAAGCATATGCCTTAAAAATAAACTAGGTTTAAATTAACTATTTATTTTATTTCAAGCATTCTTGACATACGTTTGCTTCGAAAACCTGGCTTTACTTAATTAACATATGTACATTTTATCCAAATGTATATGTTAAGGAACGTAGACATTAGTGTATATTTTAGCAATATAAAGCAACAAGTACTATACAAACTTTACAGTCAGGTGTTTATTTTCCTAAAATAAAAAGTTAAAATTAAATAATATAATCATTATAAATGGTTATTAATATAAAATTTGTACAAATAATAAAGAAAGGTGTTGTTGTTTCAACCTTTTATATGTCTCATAGTTTTAAAGTTTCATTTAAAGATCTGGTTAAACTCTTGATTTTTGATGTAATTTCGGATTTGGATGTAAAAGCGTAAAGCAACTGCTTTTGCGGTTTGACTAGTCGATTTTTTTCTTAATTTAATATATTATTTTTTGTAAAATAAAATTATTAATGAGCAGTTAAGCAATTGCAAAAAACACTCTACAACACATTAACTTATAAGGTTGACGAAGCATATATGCTCCTATTTTAAAATCAAAAATAGCATAGACCTTTTAATGTTAGATATAGAAAAAGCGTTTGACACGGTATGGGTTCTTGTAATAATAAATAATGAACACTTTATACCGAGAGAAATTTCAGTTCTCGGATCGTTCTTGTACACGAACTTTATTTTAAAATTAAAAATGCGCTGACAATACAGATATTTTAACAAATGCTTATGGTCTTAAAGAAATGCAAATTAGTTACATTTTTTTTTTTTTTTTAAATAAATATTTTGAAACGTAGAAAATCAAAAAGTCAATTGTAAAATTGAAAATTAATTAGCTTTGATACTGTCTCTAAAGTTAATAAGACAGTAACTTAAAATTAAAATTTTGTTTTAAATACCTAGGCTTACTCTTAGATTCTAGGATTTGCTGCCTTGCGACCCTCAGACCAATATTTAATAGAAAGAGCGCGCTTACTACAAAAAATAATCCTAATATTAAAAAAATTGCTTAGCCATATTCTAGTTATGGAGTCCATTGTCTTTATTTTGTTAAGATAAAGTTTTCAGACGTCGCGTCAAGCTGGATCAGTGTATGAAAAGATAGAACGGCAGTTTCTGCGATTTTTGCTCCCCTCGGTTACGGTCAAAGCTGGATGTGTTTTTTTATTTATAGCGCTTACCTTAATCCGTTAAGTAGTCTCCCACGGGGTTCAATCTAGTTAGTTTTATTAGATTATATTTACAGTTGTAACAGACGATAAATGGCGAGATGTTTTCTCTGAGTGATAGTGGAGAAGCTGGGGCAGGGATGATGTCCGTGGGAGGTTCTCATATAGTATGTAGCGTGTCAGCGAGTTTACAGCGAAAGTGTTATTTTTGGGATTGTGACGAGGGCTGTGTTGTTCAAAATCCTTTACGCTATTGTTTGTTTCCTGGTTGATAGATGATCATTTTGCTCACAGTAAATTAATGCAAGTTCTTAAGCAAAGACCCTTTCAAACGTGGTCATCTGTGTGTGATTCTTACAATGGTATGCCTTAATTTTGTTATTAGAAGAGTGGTTCAGTTGATAAGCCCGACATACCCATTTTACCATATGCTTGCTTGGTGTGGAGTATCTCTAGCAATATTTTATTTTATAAATTGTTAATCATTAACATTGTATCTTGAAAAAGTTTAAATTAGTCTAGAAATACCAACAATTCAATATTATTTTTATTTTTGTGTTTTCGGAGACTATGATAGAAACAGCCCTAAATTTAAATAAAAGTAAATGTTATTTTGAAAGCTAAAAACAGCAATAAAATCGTTTTATTTTTTAGCTAAATATTATTAAATTTACATTTAATCCATTGTATATTCTTTCACAAAAATTGTGGATTTAAAGTTTTTTGTTTATTAAACTAAAACCATCAACGTTTTATTTTATCTTCCTATTTGTTATTATATTGTGACTAGTATAAAAATTGTTAACATGAAAATGTTTATACATCAGAAATATTTATTGTATATAATAGAATTTTTGTGAAATTATTTATTGAACGTATTTTGAAAAAACCGTTTTAAACGTTTCTTTTTATAAAAAGTTTAATCAAAAAGTAAAAAATAAAATAAAATAATTTTCTCTAGTCAAGTTCTGACTTGGGGAAATTTCAGATGGAAGTCTATTTAAAAGTGTCGTCAGAAAGCTTTTAAAGATGAGAGTGGTGATATTCTTTCTTACTCTTGGCTCTTGTCTAATGCAATGCTTAGGTGTAAAATTAGAAAAAAATGTTACTTTTCTATTAAAAATATATTGCGTAACGACTGTGATAAAAAATAATTTAGACACTTGCAATTTAGGAAAATACATTTTGTCGGCGCAAACAACCACAAACTCAAAAGGCAAAAAATTAACATTTTATTTATTTATTATTATTATTATCTTTAACTATATATTTTACAGTTATATGTTATAATTGTCGCCATAACTTCAATTTCACTACACCAGTGTATGATTCTTTTTTGCATACTTCCACGACAATTACTGTCTCACATTCGAATTTACAGTATCAGATTTGGGCCAAAAAGCGAGCTGAGTTTGCGGGCCGTCCAAATTTCCTCTCAAAATTTTAGTCCGCTTGCACACAGAGCTAAGTCTAATAATTAATAATAATGTGTCTTCCACGAAAGAAACTTTGCCAAGGCGTCCGAAGCGTAAATATGGAGTCGGAGTCGGGAGCCAAAGAGGCGGACACTCTTTGGACAAATTGAAAAAGCAAAGTTTTCTCCTTCCGCGTAAAACTCCTAGCTTAAACCCTAAGGACCCTGTTTAAGATATTAAACTTTTTTATGAAACACTTTTACACATTAGGCGCACGCTTTACCTCCGGTGCCTTATCTTCTTTCGAATTACGGGGATATCTCCGGCTGTTATATGGATATAAATTTTATCTAAATTATAAATTATATAATAAAAAAATATATAGTCGAATCGTATCACGCCAATTATCTAACGTTAATGCGATTTAATTTTAACAATGAAATGAGATTTTCTAAACCTGTTTTTATATGAGCGATAACATGCATATATTTTTATACTAACTATTACTGCCTTGTCTTTCGATTAACATATTTTTTTATAATTAAACTGAAATAATAAAATTAGATAATGACCATTACCAATATAGCCTCACACGTTTACATTATTATCATTTCCAAGGTACGAGGAGCAAATTCATACCGAATACTAGGTTATTATTTATTTATTATTGTGCAACAATAGTAAATAAATAATAACAATAATAAAAAATAAAAAAAAAAGTTTTAGCATGTATTATATTTTGAAAAAAGTTATTGAAAAAGCAATTCATAAAAAATTATATTTGCTAGAACACATTAGAAAACTTCAATTTCAAAACGAACAGATCAATTTAATTTCTTGACTAAGATGTATTAAATGACTTTTCCCCCTACAAATACGTATCAAACAATGTTTTGAATTAGTTTTTCTTCACGTACCTAATTTATTTTATTTATTATTAGTCAATTATATAAGAATGGTTATAAGTTAACCATAAAATAAATGATATTCTCCATAGTGACGACGTTACACGTGACGTACGGATGGTTATCGATAACCAATATTATTAAGCGACCCTATTCATCAAAATATGTCTATCTAGAATGTAACGTAATATTGGTGAATAAAAAAGGAAAAATTCCCTTCTTGTACTATATCAACAAATGTAATATTAATGAACGTTAATGATTTGTGTTTCAACTAAATTGAAAAAATGAGCTTTAAAGTGCAATTATGTGTGAAGTGTCAAACAGCAATCAAGAGGGCTAGTACTGACATCTGAAACAGCTTAAAAATATAAAATCAGTGAAATTTAAAAACAAAATAAAAACAATTTAGTTCTTCTAAATTTGTGAAATTCTTGGAATAATATATAAGCTTAAAAAGGAAAGTGTACCGTCTGATTTTTCCAAAATCATTATGTCTTATTATTTAAACCACTGTGCTGTCGGCATTGCAGATGCATTATAGGACCTTTTAAATGGGTTGTCTACAAGGGTCGGTTTTTGAAATGCTGAACATTTTATTTTATCCTTGCCCAGCTATCGAAATGGAGCTTAAAGAACAAGCTCTTATTTGCCCACAATAGGGCTTCTAAACAAACCTTCACAATTTTATATGATTGTATCATACACTATATATCTAGGAGTGTTATTAATTAAAATAAAATAATCATTATATGCACAAGCACTAAGCCAGATAAAAGGAAAATGTGCTATGTGTAGGTTTGTTTGACTCTGCGGCAAGATATAAGTAAAGCGAACGACATATAAAGCGTTATTTGTTACCACTGTAACATATGCTGCAAGTGCTTAAATGAAAAGGGGTTACAGAACTTTTAAGATCATATCAGCGTACAATTCGTCTGTGATTTCTAAAATGTGCTTGCTGGGGGTGAAGGACCCCATGGCGCAACAATTGACTGCAATATTTACAAGGATCACTTATCTTAAATTGCTGGTGAAGAATAATAATCATATTCCAAGTTTAACTTTTCTGAGAAGGCTTAAAAAATATAAGGCGCTAAACTCTGGCTGTTCTTGTTAAGGAGTGGTAATGCCGTTGGAGTACGTTGGAGACAAAATTAATCAAAAGACGGATAAGATGAAATGATTTTATCTTATAATAAAAATTAAAAAACAATAATTTTTTGTCTTGTTTTAACATTAAATTTATCGCAAATAAATCCGTTACTGCATGATCTCGGCATCTGATCTTTTCGATCTCTCCCCTCTGGTTTGAGTATCTCTGACATCTTTTATTTGTCTTCTTAAATTTATCAATGCTACTGAAGATCATCAATAATTTAGCTCTGTTTTACTCGATTGCGGCCGTCATTTGCGACAACCTAGGTAGGAGGTCTAACCTAGTCTCAGTCCGCTAGCCATCAAAGGTCATAGTTGCTAATAGGAAAAAAACTCCTACTACTACTAAATGAGGGCTGACGGCCCAAGGTATAAAACCAAAGTATTAGGTTTAAATTTTTGCTTGCAAATCTGAGCAAATGTTTGGCAATATTGCGTTAAAAATAGACAAATTAGAAAATAATTATCAAAAGCACTAGATTTTCTCTCTCTCATTCTCTTCTTCTTTATTCCAAAAATAAAATAAAATTTTGATGTTACTAAAAATACTTTTTTAAAAAAAAATTAAACAGCACAAAGTATTATTAAGTATATTTGCTTACATAGTTTTACATTTTAATTTATTTATTTTCTCATTGTTTCAGAAATTTATTCCCTAATTCTTATATAACCTAATTTTTATTTAGATAAAAAAACTATAAAACAGAAAATTGGCACTCAAACATTTCATCCCACATACGTACATATATATACAAAAGATATATTACATGGGCTGAAGGTTAGGACCTCGTACATAACGGGAGGGCAATAGCCGCACATAAACCCTGCCGACCCACATTTTCATACGATCCAACATAAAAAGAGGAGCCGCATTCTACAAATCACGAGGTCTTTGGGCCGCAGATCATCGCCGTGGCCAATCGAGACAATTGACGCCAGATGAAGCAACGGAGGATATTTCTTGCAAGAATGATGAGTGGCGAAAGTGGAGCGGAGAATAAGAAGTTGCCTCCGAGGTCAGGGTCTGAATACCCGCGGGGGTCGTAAGTTACCCCAGGGCAGACATATATTATTCACGGACCTGCACCAGCGACCACCTGAGCCGCGAGAGGCGATATTTCTTTTCAGCGGGCTTGGAAAAAATATGACACTTTGGATACGACACCAATTCCATTAGCCGATGAGGAATGTGGCTGTAATTGTGAATTAGAATAAAAAAAAATAAATGTGCTCTCTTTATACATAATGTTACTGGATATTAATATAAAATATAACGAATATTTTTATTAAATATATGTTAGTAAGTGCGATATTGACAACCTCAAGAGTATACTCATTTTTTCATATCTCACTCCCACCGATTCATCATTTTCTTAGTTAAATAATCCAGATCGTTTTAGGTCTAAATTTTGATTAATATATTATTTTTAAAATATTATTATATATACATATTTTAATATAATACAAATAAACTGATATTTTATAATATTATTCCAATTAGGTTTCAGTAATTGAATTGAACATAATGTAATTTGAGAACGCCTTCGTCAACATTATCTAAAGAAGCTCACAAACAAAATGTTATTATCAATCATCAATAATTGTGTTTTATTAATCTTAATTTACCATTACAAATTTAATCCTTTGTAATATATACTGACGCCTAAATATTCTTAGAAATAATAATGCTGAATTTATGGTCGTAATTGAGAAAGCTGTGTAGTAGTTATTTGATATTTTGCGGTGAAAGATATCTTGTCATATTTTCTGCCGCAAATTAACAATTTTAATCATTAATAACCACAAATGTGTATATAGGGCAATGGCTTCCTCAAATTTCATATCAAGTTGCGAACTGCAGAGCAAAATGCTCGTTAAATGAGACGATGAAAGCAATTATCCACTGAAACTACACTTCTCATCACTTTTCCTGTTATGTAAAGTTCAAATCTATTCAAATTGCTTCTATATTAAAAAAATTATTTTATATCGAATTAGGTTATTTTTTGTTACGCAAATACAATAAATATGCAAATTACACAGAGCTTAATAACAAGAGGGCTTTAAAAATAAATTAAAAAATATGTAGTATAAAAGTTTAATTTTTTTTAATGTGATTTTATAATTTCATATCTTATGATTTATTTATCTTGTGCTATTCTGCTGAGTTTGGATTTTAATCACATGACACCATCAACTATCTGATTTCAGGGATGTAAAAAAACAATCAAAATACAGTTATGAAATATTTCCAAGTCAATTTAAAATATTAATTCATATTCTAAAAACCAGAAATATATTAGCGTTTCTCGATGTCAAGATTTTAATTACAAATCTGTGCATATATTTTCGAGCCAAATATTTTTATTTTATATTTCTAAAAAAACACTCACTTATTTAAGTACGCTGACATGAGTCATCTACTCTGTATTGCGACCGATAATCAAAAATTCTATCGGTGTGTTCCTTATCTTGCTGGCTTGCCACCAGAGACATTTAAATTTCGACATTTCTTTTTGTCCGTGTGACACATGTCGACCGCTTTAAAATTGTATTCAATTTAGGATATTTGAAGATATTTTTTTGTTACTAATAACTAAAATATTAATATTTTTTGCGCAATTTATTGTATTGTTAAATTTGCTTCTTTTTAATATAGATTTACTAAAACAAATTTAATTCAAAAAGCGTATTTTTTTAAATAGATTTATTTATTTCTTAGGAAAATATATAATATATCAACAATATTGCACACAAAACATATAATTTAATATTTTATTTTTGCTAAGCAAAATAAGCTTTTATTAAAACTATTTTTTTCATTTTTGTAATAAATATTTCTGCTATTGAGAAAACTCGGTTGTTTTTTGTCTATGTTGGTTGCTTGTTGTTTAAATATTTTTTCTGTATCATTGCTAACTATAAAATCAGCAATGATACAGAAGAAATATTTTTGCATCTGTACAGTTGATTAAAAAATCTTAAGTTCACTTGGTTTTTTTTAATGGAAAAATCTTCTGGTTGTTCGTGATTTGTCTATTTAGGTCCTCTTCCATCGTCAGCGTCATAATCTCAATCAGATCGTCTTTAGTATCATCTTTAGAATTTTGTAATAAATGTATTTCTCTTTCTTTAATTTCTTATGCACTGTTTTTAATTTCTAATTTCACTGCTGAAAAAATTTCGGATGATAAAATTATTTTAATTAAGGATTTTCCAATAGAAAATTAATTTACTGCTGAAAACATTTCGGATGATAAAATTATTTTAATTAAGGATTTTCCAATAGAAAATTAATTATTAGGATATTTAAATATGCTTATTATTGTTTTATTGTATTACGCTAAAACATTTTGTGAATTTTATTTTATTATTAAAAAAAAATCTTTATGATGTACATATGTATATACCATTACAATTAAACAGTTATTCAAGTCGGTGACTATGGCTTAGATATTTTGATTCAAATTTTATATGGACTCTAGTGTCATTAAATTTATATGGTGTCTGAAAAATAAGAATTAGCGATTATTAAATAATTAAAATTTTAATCGATCATCACAGATTAGTTTTAGGTATTGTATTGCTTGATTGTAGACACAGACTTGGTCTGATGTATTACTACTAGTTATCGATTATGTTGATCCAGTTGTAACGCATTGGACTAACGCAAGTTATATTTAATTAAGGACTTACAATTAATTATTAAATATAGTATCTCAAATAAGTTATTTATGAATAATTGTTGAATTAAATATCATTTTAAAAATGAAAACATGGGTTTAAAAACCTATTTTTTGCGCTTCAATAGCTTTAAAGCTTAAGTAATAGTTAAATGATATAAAAATAAAAATATAATAGAATAAACTGCAAAACAATCCAACCGAGAATTTTCTCCACAGCTCCATTATTTTTCGGCGCAATTCCCGTCGATTAGAGCTTTCGGTAAGCTGCGATTTCCGTTTAGGGGAAGCTTTCAGCGAAAGGGATGAACCCGCAGTGTGTGCCCCCGAAACGGAACCCTGTCGGTAACGAGAGTAAATAAGCAGTTTAAACCGGTGCCGGCAAAGTGCTGTATCGTTAACGACTTCGCCCGGATGGTTTGTTCTCTGGAACGATCTTTGCCTCGGTATCGAGACACGGACCGTAAACAAAACGACTACTGGAATGTTGGGCAAAAACACTAGACAACTTTCCAATCCCCTGCACAACGACTTTTCACGCCACTGCTGGTGAAAAACATAAAAAAATGCTCAAAAATGTGGTGTATAATTAAGAGTATAATATAATTTTAGTGTATTTTTATAAAAAAGTATGAATTTTTGGGTATAAATACTACTGTAAATTTTATGTGAATCTCTATCATAAAATCTTTAAACAAAGTTCTCGTTAAGAGATACTAAAAACAAATATTTATTATTACCTAATGTGTTAAATATTCGTAGAGCTGAAAATAATTTGATAAATAAAACAGCAACCCTTAAATATATAATCTCGTCCTATTCTCCCCTATACGCATACTATGCATGCAGTTTTACGTCGCGTAATCGCTCATTGAACATTTACCTTTAAGTTCCAAAGATAATCCAATGATGCAACGCATCTGAAGCGCTCACACGGATATAAGCACGAACGCTACCGCTTCTCAAACTGCTTACGTCTACCAGCGCTTTTAAATCACAGCATGCCGCATAACAAAAAACGATCACGTACGCTACAAAAAACCTTACTGTGAGGATTACATCGGTACATAACGCACCCTTTACCGCCGCGGCTCTAAAAAAGATTATGTCTAGCAGAGAAATTTCCCCACGGTTATAAACGCCGTGCCAAATTGCATTTCCATCGCCCATCCAATCGGGTTGAGCACCACTTTTTCAAAATCGCGGTAATTATGCGCAGAGAACTACCCTCTCACACGAACGGGCCCTTCAGGTTAACGGCTGTGTGAACATTGCGAGCTTTTGCTCGAGGGTTGGCTTACGCTTGACACCTTCGCTTCCTGCAAGTACATTAATAACTTTCGGTCTTAAACCAATTACAAAATGTAAATAACCACTACTATTTAGCATTA
Organism: Plectrocnemia conspersa; assembly: GCF_051122295.1. Lineage (NCBI taxonomy): Eukaryota > Metazoa > Arthropoda > Insecta > Trichoptera > Polycentropodidae > Plectrocnemia > Plectrocnemia conspersa. The sequence continues at coordinate 4,228,271 of NW_028277168.1, forward strand.
AAAATAAATAATCATGTAATTTAAAAACCAGCATTGCAGAATGGATTTTCACCTCCTCTAAAAAAATCACATTTTTCTGTTCTGCGTTAGACTAAAATTGTTTGGCTGTTTGACATTGTAATTATGAATATCACAATATCAGACATTGTTGTTAGTGTGCCTTGTGGCTAATCAAATAAATCGACCCCCACAGTTGTATTGATATCTCATATCACGTCGTCCAACCACCAGAATTAATCTACCGGTTGCTCCTTGATCATTAGGTTTATTTTACAACAGTCTTGGCAGTTAGATAGTGTCTGTTCGATAAATATGTCATGAATAAAAGAATCGTCCGAGTTTCTTGAAGTTAGGCTGTGATCTCCAGATTATCTTTTTATATCGCTATATATTTTGCTGAGCACTTTGCTCCTTAAAAATCACGTACTCGTCCTCTGCTCTTTCTTTTCTTTATCACTGATACACGTACATGCGAAAATTGAGAACTCAAAATATGTATTATATGCTGATGAAATGAGAGCGTTTCAGAATATTCATTAGGGATTCTGCGTCGAGGCATCCCGGGACTTCTCGGGGTTCAAGACTTTCTGATTTAAAATATGTGTAATATATTTTACATTTATTTGTTAATAAATAAAATGTAAAATATATTACTTAATTTTCAAGTATATTTTAATTAATTTTTATTTTTTTTTAGTTAATTTTTTATTTTTTTTAAAGTATATTTCAATTGATTTTTTAAGTATATTTTAATTGATCTTAAAGAGAATTCTAAGCCTGCACTAAATTATTTTTTTAACACAGTTTTATCTTCGAATAAAGTTATTATGGATGCTCTCAAAGATAAGGGCTACCACTGATTTTAATATTTAGTAAATATTTATTAAAAATCATTTTATAAAACGCTCTTTTTTGATATTTTTATTCTCAGTATAAAGTTCAGTACTTATTTTTACATTCTGATTTGCCTATATTCAATTATAGTTTTTAAAGAATTCTTTATTCCACAATGCGAAACTGTATAGTAGGTCAAAAGTCATGACACGGATTGTTCTAAAAAAAGTTTTCAGCACGATCGACCAGTGGTAAAGTAAGTAAATAATACCTGAGTTTTTGCTCCCATATGGACTCCTGTGTTTTTTAATTTCTATTGTGTCTGGAAGATCGTAGTTATTGGTTGTCTTTGCAAAAATACAGATCGTATTTGTATTTGTATCAAAATGCGTTTTTGAAATTGCATTCTCAGCATAGCGTCTACACAATACGGCACTTATTAAAGCTACTAGTGGGCGGTGTCAAAATTTCATTAATGCTCGACGTCTTTTGGCTGCAAGTTTTAGAGAACTCTAGAGAGTCGCGATTGCGTCCCTTATTCTTACCCGCTGCGATCACAACGTCAGCGTTAGAGAACGCTTTTGCACTTGCACATTTAAGTAATGCTTTTCTTAAACGCTCTTGTCTCATATAATCCACCTTGTTTAATTTAATTTTAATTTTGTAACAGTATTTTTTTAGGTGGTCAGCAATAATGACTTTATGGCCACAATCAAAATAACTATTTTTGTTATTAGGTTTAACAATAAACAATAAATAGCGTGGCAGATTAAAACTCTATAATATTTCGCAATTATAAAATAACTAGCAGCTGTATTTTTATGATTAAATATGTCCCTATGGTTAAAGCAGCCTTTATTTTGTGCATTAATTTTTAGGTAGCAGTAGGTATATGATAATTATGTTGTCCTTTATTTTGTGCATTAATTAAAAGGTGGTAATATATTAATTTGTTATTAAAAAGACGCAAAATTAGAATCTCAAATTGAAGTGGTAAAATGATGTCCCAGTGGACAAAGAAAAGCTTAATAAATTAAATTGATTTAAATATATTTTATTTTTAACTTAAACAATACTTATTAAGCAGTAAAGTTTAAGCTTATAATAGTATTATTATATTGTATTAAAATCAATATATAGAAAACCATCAAACTTGCAACAGTTTATATACGTAGAAAAAATGGCGGCTCTTTTTAGCTTTAAACAACATTTAGATTTAAATTAAATGTACATTTTTTTATAGAGTATGTATTTTGCATTTAAAATGTACGAAACAGTCATAACATTTATATACTATATATCGTTGTGGCACGCGTCGAATTCGGGAACTGATATCGTTTTCCGGTTCATCGATTTCGATTATAACGTTTCAGTGATTTTTGTATAAAAGTTTATAGAATTTAACTGTTTTTTATAAAAATATTTTACTCAACGTAGTAATAGCACTAATTAAATATCAAATATATCCATAATTAAAAATTCACATTAGTGTTAATAAATAACTACTAAGCACTCTTTAAGTTATTTTATATATTTTTGAACTGTTACAGTTTAGTCTTACAAAATACCTAAATTCGTTAGCTTAAAACAAACGACACATTTGCTTTGAATAATTCACATTTGTAATTAAATGTACATAATGACAATTCTGACTCGAATGCAAAAACGAAACAAATTTGCACTCGAGCGCAAAGGTTAAAAAATTCAGACTGAAAAGAGCGCAATAATTACGCTGAGGAACATAAAAAATGCTGCAAAAAATTAAGTTAAACTATTTATATAAAAAGTGATTAATGCTCAGTTGCTTGACATAAATATAATAATATATTTTGAATTATAATGCCAAACTTTTATTATAATAAAAACTACTCCTATTTATCAAAGAGTGTTATTATGCGAAAGCAGAACTCATGACTTTTTATTACGGTATCATATCTATAATAATATACAATAAATCATTTTTATACTGAATCATATGTAACTATAACGTAATAGATTAATTCATAATAATTCAATAAGCACATCGTTTATCATAACAGTTTTTCTTAAATCGATTTAAAAATGAAACGAAATATGTATATATGATTTATGTTATTTTTTATGATCATGTATAATGTATTTGTCATGCGTATTTTATTTTAAATCGGTTTAAATTCAACACTTAATATGCTTGAAAAAGGGAACTAAAATTATTTAGCATATTTTAATGCTGAATGTCATTTAATGTTTTGGCAAGGATATCTATTTGCATATTTTTTATTAAGATTTAATATTCCTTATTAATTCAAGTGGGAATACTTAATTTGAAAACTCTTTTGAAACTAGTGACGTCTCGTATCTCAAGTTTGTTTTATGGAAATTGAACTTGTTCTTTAATTTCTATAATACCACCACGGCTAAACTTTTAATCTGAGCTTTTAGAATGTAACTACAAGCAATTAAATATGCATTTAAAAATATTGTTATTTTGTTGTAATAATATATTTAATTAAGTAGATTTTTAACGTTTAAAAATTCAGTATTGATAGTATTACATGGAAAATAAAACGTTTTTGGAATGAATCCAAATCCATCCTACATCTACTCGAAAGTGTTTTCCACTTTGTTTCTAACTGTATTCACAGTGAAATATGGTCAAGTTTGCATTGTTATAATACATTATTAGTATATATATATGACAACTCTGAATAATTTATTACACATTCTTAAAATTATCCACACTACAAAATTATTTTGGTAGGTTGGTTTTAATTAAATGAGCCAGTTAATCAAACTTTAGTGAGAGTATATGAAGCATATATTTGTTAATTGTCTGCTGTTTAACATAATTATTAATTTATTTTTTTAACTCTTGAAAAACGAAGATAAATATGCCTAGGCAAAACATCTTCGAATATGCTAAAGGCAATTGAGCATTGTTTTTTTCTATGTCAATTTTTTGCTTGAAAACACACATGTGCGACTATATGTACTTAATAATTTATTTAAGATATAAGCTAATTCTATTATTGAGCTTAAATTATACATATAATATATAGCAGAGTGTTATTGAGTCTATTAAAATATTTTATTTTGTCATTAAAATAATTTTATTTTAAGCTTGTATGCCTGAATTAAAATAAACTGAAATTAATAATAATAAACATGAAAAATTAAAGTGCTAAATATTTAAGAAAAATTAAAAGGTCACACGTAAATATGTTCTAGTTAAATACAGATATATGTTTAAGAATTTTTCATTTAAAGCTACTCCCCAAATTAGGGAAATAAAGATATCTAAATATTATTATATCTATTGTTAAAATATTACAATTACAAATTATTTCATAGCCAATATAAAAATACCAAAACATTCATTCTCAATATTTCTTAAAAATACATTACCTCACAAAATTCCAATGCATACTTTTACAATTGATTAATTTAATTTTCTGTTCTTATTCATCTTATAATTCAATAGACATTTGTACTCTCTTTTTATAAGCGGTATTTAAACAAAGTCGATTTGTAATGACTATTAGTAACGCTAAACTGATTCTTAGAATGAAATAAAAACATACAAAGGTGACTTTTTCTAATTATATGTAAAGCTAAACCGCTTCTCAGAACGAAAACAAAATAGCTTTTTATAAAAAAAGGAGACTTACCGATGAACATTTTATTGAGTCGTCTAAATCTATAAAGGTATGGTTTCAAAAACTCCTTTGATTCTGGGTAAATGTAATTCAGATCATTTAGTACAAAAAGTAACCGCGTATTATGAAAAAGGCCTACGTCCATAGCTTGTCATGCCTACAAAGCCTTGCCACCTTCAGGGCTTCGCCCTTGACCTGTCGGCCCTCTTATAGAATACTCTAACTCCACATATAAGCTGAAATTGGGCATTGCTCTTAGCTAGTTACCACTTAGGCCCAGTTTACAGGAGCTAGCGTCACTCGAGAAGATTGATTGACATCACTGCGCATCTTGTTGATGCTGCGTCGTTGTGGGTCTGCGCCTTAGAATACTATATATTCAGTAGCATAATCATCGTTAGTAATTTTCACATAATTATATGTATGTTTATTTAAATTTACCAAAAATATATATTTTTAAATTTTAAATCGTTGATTGCATATTTTCGCCGTAATATTGTAAAATTTTTATAGTCATGGACCAAATCTCTCCTATTGACCAAAATTCGGTTTAAATATCTTTTGATCAGCTCTCTTATATTAAAAGGATAGCTATCGTATTTTTGTAAAGTAGCGTAATATCGAAATGCAGACTATGAAGCAATATGTGAGATGCGATGTCTGTCTGTATTTATTCTTCAGCTTAATTTACCCTTAGAGTTGAGTTGGCTTAGTTTGTACTTTGCACTTGACCTAATGAAAGTTCTAAAACTATAAATTTCATTATGTTTGAACATCAAATTGCCGTTTCGCAACTGTCAAATTGAGCTTCATATACATTTTAGAGCAGAATATTATCGCTTATTAGCTAAATTATATTTTTACTGGTGAAAATGTATTTGAACTTTACTAGTGAAAAACCTCTAATTAAAACTTTTTTTTTATATGTTTTTTGTCGATTATTAAACTAATTTGTTTTTGGTCGGCTGTAGTATTATGTCTGAAAAGCAAACGCCATTACTTTAGGGTTAAAATAAATTATAATACTTTAATTATATGATATTGTTTTAATTTACAAGGGCATTTGTGATAAAAATAATCATACTTATGATCATGCTTATGAATCATTCCGCCACGACCACTATTCTTTCCACAGTTAATTTAACCAGACTACTTCACCTGCGCTCGTTCGACTTTGATGGATGATCTAATTTCGCCGCTCGCGCCACAATACCCATCCACCTTTTTATCATTCCACCCCACGACGGTACAAAAGGGTTCTGTGTATGATTTTTTTTATTGCGTTCTAAATTTAAATTTTTCCGCCCATGGTGTAGTCCGCCTGAGCGCAACGCACACACACATCGAATTACGCATTCCCGCGTCACAAAGGAGCATTCGGCTCGTCTTACACACGCGCGCCGCTCTTTCCTCAGAATTTAAATTATATCCGACATTGTGTTGTGCACATGAAAATTCTCAGAAAAAAAAGAGACTCGTGTTCGGCAGGCAGGTTAAAAAAAAACAATTTTCCCTCATGTAAAACAAAAAAGATTACCTCTGCCACAACTAAAAATGTTTTTCGGGCGTAATTTCAAAAAGGTACCCGCGCCAGACTCGAACCACCGCTCTCCACCACCGAGCGCCTAATGTGGCCGGGGGATCCGTTTGTTCGCAAAAGAAATTCTTTTGGAAATCCTTAATAATATGTCATCTTTTTTAATAAGGTTAAATCGAGCGAAAAGTTAATACAGTTTGCGGGAGATTCGCTCGGAACGAATTAGCGAGGCGCAGAACATCTGCGCGTTACGCGCATAAATCTTGCATAATTCAGGTAACTATAGATATTTTTGTACTTATACACTTGACTATTAATAAAATGTAATGGTTAAGAACTAATGCTCGGTGTTAACGATGAAGAAGAATAACCATATAAAAATATTTCGCTTTGCACTTTGCACTTAGCAGCGTTGCACACAAACTTTGCATAAAAGCGTGTTATAATCACATGTAAATTCTCTTTAACTTTTCAAAAGAGTTTGCTTTGTTTTTGCCATTTTTAACGTCTTTTTATATTTTAGATATTTACTATAAAAATCCAACAAATTGTATTCTTGCTGTCAGATAATAATATATAGTCTACTCTTAATGGTCAGAATAAATATCAATTTACTTTTTCTCGATATATTGACATAATTGTTCGAATATTCAAACTAAAATATTCAAATAGTCGAAAAGCGTAATAAAGAGAAAATATTCAAATACTAAGGTTAGAACCCTACTCGATACCGCGTAAAATTCCAGTGAAAGTTTCTCAGGATTTTTTGGGCCTTTTCTTGTATTTATTTAACATGTGCTTAATGTCTTAAACTAATCGTAAATAAATTATAAAAATATTTTGAAAAGTGGAAAATTAAAAGCAGATAGAATAAAAACAGTCAATTAATTTTTAAGAAACGTGGACAAACTGCTCTTTAAAGTAAACAGGGCAGTAACGTAAATATAAATACCGGGCCGAAATATTTTTTATGGGGCGTAGCCCTAAGGGTGGTTGACCTCGCTACCAATGAGATTTGTGCGAATCTAAATGGATTTTTTTATTAAGTGATATTTACATGTGACAAATGGATGATTAAGGTGAAGGTGGCGCAGGTGGTGATGCCGGTAGATGATTCTCAGGGTTCTTGTGGCTGCGTGCGGCGAGTGTCAGGTGTGATCTTCAGGTCTGTCGGTGATGGCGCGTAGCTGGTTCCTCCGGTTGGCTGCTGGTAGATCGATTGCGTCGCTGACTCTCTGCTGTCCCGGCCGTCTCTTGTCTGGTGCCTCAGCCGTCTCGTATCTCGAATCGTCTGTTATCTCCTCATCGGAGTCCGGGCTTATATCATTTGGGGGATGCACGCTAGCTGGTCAATCGCAATTGTGCATCGATCTCTTAGCCAATCGCTGCAGTCGCTTCTTGGATCTCGAGAAATCGGATGTTGCATTTTCGAAAGCAAGTTTTTTGCTTGTCCAGACTTTCAAATCCTTCGGAAAGGGTTTGCGATGTGGTGATTTATTGCGTCATCTGTACCATTTTGTCATATAAGGGATTGTCTTAACGACTCGTGTTGTGTGGTTAAAAGAAATCCTTCTTGTGCCCTGATATTTGTATCATTGTTAATGAATGAACGTCTTTGGTCACGGTCATCAATGAGACAATTACCCTTTTTAATCTGGAGCTATTTGTGTGGTCGCGACAATTTTATTAGTCAAATACCTCGAATTATGTTCTTATGTGCTTGCTGCCATTGCGGCCCTCAGATCAATATATCATAAAAAGAGCAAACTTACTTCAAATATTATAATTTTAATAAGCAAATAATCATACTTATTTAAACTTATGTGCAGTAAGACTTTATAAATTAAAAGTCAACTAAAATAAAGATATATAAAAATAATATATTATACATATTTTTTGTACTAATCTTAAAATACGTTGTAATAGCTTACAAAGACCAACAATCAAAGAAAATTGTCATATTTATGCTTGGAAATACTATAAAAAACTCAACCACACTAACTCATTATTTTTGTGTGTCGAAGACTACAATTAAAAAAATTAAATATAAATATAAGCACAAAATGTCAACGCACATATTGCAACCACATATCAATGGTTTCAGATCTATGACTTAATGTATTTAAACTGGCACTTATTGTCATTATTTTTTTTCAATATATTATAAGCAATTACAAAAAAATACGTTCATATTTTTATTATAAAAAAATTATTACTTAAATTAAAAACATTAAAATGATTTTTAACCAGAGACATGTATTGTAAATATTAGTATGTTTGTAAAAGTTTTTGTTAAGCGTTTTATAAAAATAAACTCTTGTTAAATAAACTCCTTGATGATGTGTGATGACTGCTTGGTTCTGGATCGATAGATTGAAGATCAGTTGTTCCCTTTTTTTTTTTAATTATCTGCCGGAAAAAAACTCCTGATATCGGTCTTTTTAATTAATTTAATTTTACTTAATTGAGATATTTTGGCTTACAAGAGAAAAATGTTTTACAATAAAAATAAAAAAAAACAAAATACAATTTTTTTTCTGGCATTTTAATGCAATAAAATGGTTTTTAAATACAAAATATCTAGCAAATATTTCAAAAAAGTATTCTAAAAAACAATAGAGACTAAAATTTTATATAACAAAAAATATAATTGAACATAATAATAAATTTTTAATCATATTGCCATACAATTTTTTTAATATTGCCATTTTAAATATTTTACTATCTAGATTGTTAAAAAACTGTAATATTAAAAAAAAATAATAACTAAGAACACTGTCTGTGTCATCAGCATTAATTAATCAGTAAATTTAAATTTAATGGCAGTATCAAAAGTACATTATTTACCCAAATAATAAATAAGCTTTAAATGTAGATAAGATAATCGAAAGTTAATATTTGGATAGTTATAATAATAAATCGTCTTTACTTAATTTATAAATCTTAATTTAATATTGTATTTACATCATGTCCTAGCCGAGTTTTTTGCGTCATTTACATACATTTATTTTCTAACAGGATTTATGCATACAGAAAGTGTAAAATTACGTAATTTACTGGCTGTATTATGTTATCTAAAAAACAAAAATTACAAATTGTTGCATGTATTAATAAATAAATCAAACTCCTCATAAATATAAATGGTACTATATCGAAAGTTAAAATGTTCCATCTCTTTATAAGCGAATTTAAGATTCTGTTTGTTTTCGAAAGTGGGTTGAAACATTGTGCGAAAACTGTTTTATACCATTTTCACAAAGCATATAAATTTTATAATAAATATCATAGAGATGACTGCCTTAAATCTATTTTGAATATTAACAGAGCCACATTCGAGAAAGTGGACAGCTTTATGTACCTGGGATCAATATTGCGGTTCTTATCTCTATTTATATAGATATAAATATTAATGACAGCTATATCTTTCACAAGAAATATGTGTAATGAAATTTTAATTGATCTTTTGAAATAAGATATATACCTGAAAATAAGTTTGTGGAGTATCCTATATACTTGTTTAGTTTATTTATGCTCTTTAATACATACCTAGAATACAATATTGGCATTGTTTTGTATGCCGATTACGTATATATTTGTCGGCATTTGAGTAACAAGCATATATGTTACGCTTATATATTGTAACCCGGAAGACATATTACCTTGCTTTATAAGTGGGTATAAAAAAGATTTTTCTTGCAAGAAATAAAATTGTCTTGGGACTGATTTAGTCCTCGACAAAGATAACACGGTTCATTTTATTCATACTGATCTGAAATTTAAACTAATGTTTTTTTCTGCATATGAATATTAAAAAAAATATGTGCTCTATAACTATGTTAAACTACGCTTGAGATGCGATCGTCAATATATAAATATTGTGCTTTTATTGTATCAAAGTATTATGATACTTATTACAAAATATAAAAATGTAACATATTTTATAAAACATCTATTGCAATACACTTCTTAAGTGCGCTCTATATAAGTTCTTACAGAAATGAAATAAATACAATGAAACGTAATGAAAGCGATGAACGGATGTAAGAGGAAATAATATTTTCAACTTAAAAGTGCAATTCTCTTCGAGAACTTCCTTGTTGTAAAATACAACTTTATAGTAATATTTTGTTAAAGAATCTTCTCCATATTTTAGTGAGTTTGTATTTTTTATATAAAAAACATTTATTTTGTACTTAAGTATTTAATACTTAATTTTACTGATCAGTCACTTTCTTAGTAAATCGTCATATTTCCCCAACATCCGTTACAGTCGGTACGAAATTGGAAATCGATGCAGGAAGAAAAACTTTCTAAGCAATTTACGATAAGTATCATTACGCCTCGTTTTGCTGCTAACTTTACATTTGAAACGTTTAAATTTTGACTCCATAAACTTTCGCCATTTCTATCTCTCTCGCTCGGTGTATTGGTGTTTCGTTGTGGGCTGGCGTATGTCATTCAATTTAACTTTCGCCAACACATTTGCTCCGATTATTTATTTAAATTGGACGCCGAGCGATGGTGTGTTTTCATTAGATAAAGTTAACATCAAGTTACCGGATTTTATCGTGTACGCTTTTAAGCAAATTTCATAGGTTTTATTTAGATTAGGTTTAATCAGATAAAAGGATTATTTTAAATACAATAAAAAATGACTACCACTGGTTTAATTTATATACAATGAGCATTTTTAATACTGACCGTTTCTCAAAGCGTAAAAACATTTCACGACATCTGCGATTTTCCAGAGCTTTATAAAGCATGTGACACTTGGTTACACAGCAACACAAATAATCAAAAATAATCTAGTGCACTGCATTGATATCAGAAACATCTGTATATCATCCAAAAAGCCATTCTAAAGAAATCACAGTCGACAATAATACAACTCGACACGCCAGCGAATACTTTTACATTTCTAAGATCTGCCATTTTCATTTGATCGCTTAATATCAACATCTACATTTATTTAAATATTTAATAATTTATATATATATAAATAAAATAACTAGAAACAGCTTTTCTGGCGTCTGTTTTGGCTAAAAAGTCACATTTCTTTGGCCACAAAACTATAGAACTGTTAATTTATCTCAGCTATTGCATTAATTAAATCATATAATCAAGAAAATACTAATGGATTACACTCGTGTGTTAACTGACGAGAGCGAGTGAGAGATAAGGGCGTGCGTTACATGCGTTCCGCACGCTCACTTCTTCTCATTCACTCTCGTCACTTAACACGCGAGCGAGCGAAAGGAAACGTGTCTCACCGTATGCACCTGATACTAAGTCGAAAGCCATATTCTAGAACGCAACAAACCAACGTAATAAATGAGCCCAAATATTTTCGATACCATATCACATATTTTTATGTTGTACATACCAAATCTATCTATTCTGCTCGAACCTTATTATCAAGTCTAGATGGAAGTATTAGAAAGGGACACCTTTTGGTAAAGATAATGAAAATAGCAGAGGATCTAAATTGAAACTCTGCGGTACTCCAGAACGAGCAATGAACATCATTACAAAGATATAACATGTTGTTCTTATTCTGTTGTATACTGATTGTTGAATACGAATCAACTATAGGCTATTTTTGAGTAATTAGGCATCGCACATTTTCTCATGACACATGCAAAACTGTGATTCGATTGGTGTGTATCCCGAACTCGACAACAATGGTTCGAAATTCAATTGGTTGCCGCGCTCGCACAATTGAATTATCGCTTGTGGAACTCCAGTATAATTAAGTTATTACGAGAGCCATATACTTTGTAGCCAGTCCGTTCGCGGCTCGAAAAAGCCACGTTCGCTATACTACAGAATGATACCGTACCGTCGGAAACCACGCGCCGCCACTGGTATTGGTAACAGTGGAACGTCAAGCGTTAATTAGCACGGCGAGCACTAACTCGAGCACAAATGCACTGAAAATAAGGAGTTAATCAGATATTTTTAATGTATTATATTGTGTTCATAATAATCTAGAATAATGATATAATAATGAGTATTAGTGCCGTGGTGTATTGCATGTAGATTGTGGAAACACAGAGTTTATATATAATAGTACATATAGAGAAACACCGAAAATATATTTTTAATAACGCGTTTAAATACACAATTTATATAAATAGCGGCACGAAAGACCAGTGACTAATGGTTGAAAGATAGACCTTGTTAATTTATATTTTTTTATTGTCTTGGAAATTGGATTTTTTATTAGGTTCATTACAGATTAGATTCTCCTATACTTTTCTAATCTCACGTATAAATTACGCAATGACTTAAAATTATAATGAACAAACTAACTAGTATAATTCGCGTTAAAGTAAAAATAAATAAAAACGTTTAGTGGTCGCATAAATTAAAAGCATTGAATCCAGAAGACAATTGTATAAAATATAGCTACTAAGCTAAATTATTTAAAATAAATATTAGTTAAATTAGTAATTTTTTGGCTAATACTGAATGTAAAGCTGGTCCTTAATTTATTGAGTTTGCCTTTAATATATTAAATAAACGTTAAATTTAATGATGAAAAACAGAATGCAAAGTATATTTATTATTGAATTTACATTTTCTATTCATTATAGATTTTTTTATCAAATTAAAATTGGTCCTATCTTTTAATATTTTTATATATTTTCTACCGGTTCTCAGATATAAATAAACTAAATAATAAATGCTAATCTGAAATCGTTAACTTCGTTATAAGAAATTCGCTAATGGATTTCCAAGAGTTAATTAAAATGCGTCTCGCGAAGTTCTTTGCAGCGGCGTAAATATATTCGTACATCACACACTTTTATATATTACCATTTAATACTTTTCGTAACTACCATTTAACTCGTCGGAAACTTTTTAATATTATTAATATTCATTTACGCACCAGCGTCACCACAGGTTAGGGGTACGCGACTTTGCCTAAATGTCTCCCACGAATATTTTCCCCATGGGCGAGTTTGAAAAACTTTTGACAAGTACATTATATGAGGCGTTTATGTTTTTTTAAAGTTTTTATTAAAAAAATATTTATTTTTTAAGAACAATTAATACACATATTATAATTTTTTTGATATTGTTGAACGGTTTGAGCCAACTGGTGAGGCATGCGTCACGGCACAAACCAGCGACACATTGCACCGCGCGGCACGCACGAAAGCTACGCCATTGATTATACATAAAAGTAGATTTGTTATTAGGTCTAGCTCATTTCTTGCTTGTTAAAATACAAATATTACAGAGCGTATAATATAAGCTTCACTTTGAGTATGGCCTGTAATTATTATGCCATTGTTGTACGTATGCCTTATTGTAATATAATACCTTCTGTCTTGTCTTTGTGAATTTTCATTTACGATTTTGCTTAGTAGACAATATTTTAACAAGTAACTCGAGCATAAAAGCGATTTTATTATGCATACTTTAATTTAGAATATCTTTAAATATTCTTTTTGCAAAAAAATATATAAGGTCTGAAAAGTAGGTATCTTTTTTATACATGTTCGAGGAAACCCTTCACGCGTGAAATACACAGAAATGCTCCTAAGCGAAAAGAGATATTTGATATACAGCAGGATGGAAAAACTATAAACCTGTCGCAGCACATCGATTGATAAGATCAAATGTGACATTGTAAAGGAGCGTACACACGGTTGCACGTACACTCTCCGTTGATTTTTTCCCTCTGGCTGTCTGAATCTGGATTTTAGATTCGTTGCGATATATTATTTTCTCGTTCACTATAAATGAAATAGTGGATACCGATTTATTTTTCTATATAATTCAAGCCTTGCCTAGAAACGAATAACTACGTAATAAGAATCGGATTAGGTAATCAGTAATAATTTTAAGTTACATCTAAAATTTCAGAATTTCATCATAAATTTATTTAACACTACATTACACAGCAGTTATAATGAAAAAGCTAATAAAAAGAGGCATTTAAATTCGCATAAATTTAACAAATAGTCGATTTTTTTTTTGTAATATAACATGAGCACTATATGCGTTGCACTTCACTACCATTTTTTTATCTTATTAATTTAATTAGCTGAATATTGCTAAATAAATTATTAAAATAAAAATATTATTTATTATTTTAATTTATTTTTAATTCACGAAGTTGTTATTTAATTCCATATAGGAAACCCGTTAAAGATTTATTTTTGCGGATACTATTATTATACAAATTCACACCTCCGTACATAATTCCCCTGGCCGTACTCATTTTCTTATACCAAACTATCCATAATTTTAATCTATTTGTATGGCACAAGTAAATCGGCTGTTTCCTTGTTTAATATTAAATTGATAATATTTAAAAAAACAATTAAGAAAAAGTGCAGGTGAGATAATTTCGTTCTTAAATTTAATGCACGAACTATTACATAATTTACACTATTTCTAAATTTTTTTATTTAATATTTTAATTTTTATGTAAAATATGTTAATCAGTTAACGTTAAATCTGCTAAATCTATAGATATTTACTGCTAGTTATAGTGTATGATTATCTATTTTATAATTACATTTTATTTATTTTTACCAAATAATCTATTTATAACACAACTTATTACAAAACGTTCTTTAGTTGTAAAAAAACAACACTACCTACAGACGAGAAATTTAATTTATATTCAATCAAAGCTTTCTAACTTCTTGCAGTAAGCTTATTATTATCGCACCGCTGAATCCAGTGAAACTTTATTCATTTGGATGCAGCGTTTTAATATTTTCTCTGGATACATTTTGTTATAATGCACTGTATGTGTATACCTCTTAATGTTGATCGTAAAACTCTAAATGAACAAAATTATTACCGGCTTTGTGTACGTGAATATGTGTAGATACACTGTATATATAAAGTTAATTAAACACTCTTATATGGAAGCTCAGCAATAAAAAATCGAAACTTTCTTTTATGATCTAATGAAATATTGTATCTTATCACTTTATCTGCTTATTTATAATATGTATGTTATTTTAGGCTAAAATTATTATGATTCAAGCTAATTTTTGTGATATAGAATAAAAACACAACACAAAGACAAATTTAAATTTGTATGGTTATAACACAGTTAACGTTTTAATTTTCAATTCAAACAGATATAATCACAAAGCGTTAACAATTTAATTTTACGTTTGTGTTATTTTAAACATGTAAGTGTAATACAAAATATACATTAGCCATATTTTTACATATAACTTATTACATAAATTAGGTTATAATTATTAAAATTAATAAAGATCTTATAGAGATTTTTTAAATTATTTAAGCATACTAGCTGTCGGTATCTCACTATCGTGAGGTATCAAAGCTAGCGAGTGTACGGTTGCCGGACCCTCAACTTTTTGGATTTTAAGTATTATTTTTGCTTCGTTCTGATTTTTTTAAATATATTTTATTTAAGCATATAACCACAATATATTTAAAGTTATTTAGGTTTTGACGTTCTGCGTTAAGTCATTTTTTGATTATTCCTGTTGAACGTCACATTATATTTAATGTACTATTAAGATATCAAATTAATATCGTCGCTTAATGTTAAATTTCGCATTTTTTAAATTGCTGGGGAGGAAGTACCGTAGAGAATTATCTCCTAAATTTACCAATAATTGCTTTCATTGTTAATAATCTTCTCTAAGGTAGACATTGAATGATTTTTATTATTCTTTTGCTTGAAACTTGCTAAAATAGAACGTTCAGTTGTTCTTTTAATTCATATTAACAATGTTAAAAGTATAAATAATAATATCGATTCGTAATTTGAGTCGTCATGTGCAATTTTGAAACCACACGACTCAAACAAACTTTGTTGAAATTGCCACTGCTCGTCAATCGTCTGCGCACAAAACAAAACCCGCATGTGTATTTGTACGTTCCGAAACATAAAGAGTTCACACACGAAAACTAGGCTTTGAAGTCTGCGGAATGTTCTGGTCGTTTAATTAGTGCCGGTCTGGAAACTGGAGCTGCAGTAAAAATACAGGATCGGCGAGGAGTATTAAGCCAAGCTAGACTAGGGCTTATTAAGCGCGGTGCCGAGGCAGTAAACATTCGCAGGCGTGAATTATTGCCGTTCAACACGCGCCCTTTGCGAGGCTCTGTAGCACCACTACCTACTATCACCTTGGTATATTGCTCGGTTACCAATTTAAGGGCCGGAATGAAGAGCGACTGCCTGAGCCCTCGGCGACGATTGCCAGGCGCCGCGAGATAAAGCGTGGTAATTTTGCAACGCACTGTACCATGAAACTAGGGCTGGAAAGATTAGCCTTTGTTGCTAATAGTTGTAAAAATAAAAATGAAAGAGTTTTAAAATATTTTATAATTAACCTTATCAAAAGCTTGTATTATGTCCAAAAAATGCTGCAGAACAATGTTGTTTTTCTTCCAGATTTTTATTGTTAACAATTCTGTTCATCGTTGAGTAATCCTCTCTGAAGCCAAATTAGTGATTGTGGATAAAAATATACCCGCTTCAACATTTCTTTATGGTACTAAAATCATGCATCAACAATTAGTATTTTTTTTGAAAAGCATGGTGAAGAAAAAAAAGACAATTTTTTCTAAAAATTCAGGCGTCCCTCAGGGAAGTGTGCATGGGCCTGTACTATACCTGCTGTACACTGCAGATCTTGATTTATACAGATTTGTTCATTTGTTAATATACATCTGGAAGTAAGTTATTTACGAATATTTTCATAATTATTTTTGTAGGTATTTATTAATTATAATTTTTTGATAGATTAAGTACTTAACATGATTAAGAAAAAAATGTAATATCCGTAACCTTGAGAAATGATAACGCGCTCATTCGGGTTTGCCCTTGTAACGGCCGTTTCTAATCTGCTCCAGCGGTCAACAGCGATTTATTAAAAAACACACATCAAAAAATAATATCCATTTTATAAACATCTACTTTTTAATACTGTGCATAAAGTTCATCAATCTAGTAAATCGTTTAGACCTTTTCTTTACTTCGTTATTGCCATTAACTAAAATAAGTTAAAAATACATTTTAGAAGCATCGTTTCTTATTTAATATTGTTATTATAAACACACATATAAAGCACAAAATCATGATAAGCTTTTAATGTATAGAAATTAATTTAAAAAAACTTGCTAATATACATTAAAACATTTTAATTTTTATATCAAGTAAAATAGTTGAAGTTTCACTGATTGGCTTTCGGGAAATATTTAGAAATGTTTGTAGGACGTTCGAAAGCTTTTCAGATATTTTATAACAGCAATAAATAAAATAAATTAACACATAATTGCTTCGCGAAGCTTACGTTAAGTTTAACTGGCAGTTAAAAGAATTAAACAGCTGACGGCGGTGATTGTTTAATGGCTTTTATTTAATATAAATCGAAATATTCAATAAAAACAATATTTTCTTAAAAAGCTATATATTTAAATCACATGCCTTTTAATCTAAATGTATAAATGTATATATTATATATTTACTGACGTTATTATTAATATTTTTTGCAGAACGTTATGCTGCTAATTCAGAAGTGCTTATAATAATTTTATTGATATTGATACATATTTAATTATTCAATATATTTTTTACAGAAATTCAGTGTTTTGAAAACTTGTCACAGAGTCTATTTATATTGTGACTTTTATAAAAATTATCGTATTTTAATTATTATGTACGCTAATTTAAACTATAGTTTTAAATAAATTATTGTAAAAAATAATATTAAAATACCTTCATGAATCTTTTGTATAATATAACATATAATACAAATAACTAGCTAGCATCAACACAGCCTTAAATTCACCCAATCAAAGTAGATTATCACAACACAAAACCCTATTATGCTGCTGAATAATTAAGATGCAGCAGCACCCATTTAAACTTTATGTTTTGGAAATCAATAACAGACGAAAGAGTCTAAATTAAGGTTCTAGCATTATTTAAAAAAAAAAATTATATAGATCTGTATTTTTTAATTTATTAAATCTTAATTATTTTTTGCAATTTTCACGTGACTTCAATTATCGTTAATAAAATTAAGACATAACAGTCACTCAAATTTACAGAAAAAAGCTTAAAATAGAATAACGCTTCTCGTAGCTAATAATATGATACAATCTCACCAGAAAATTATTTGCGTGTAATAAAAACATATATTATCATGTTAAAAAATATTATATAATTGTCACTCCCTGTCATAATTTTAAAGAATTAGAACACCAATTTATTTAAACAATTTAACAATTGGCAACGAGCTTTATCAATTTATTTTTAATATCAATTTGTTAAATTTTAGTTAAATTACAGATCCCATTATAACATATACAATGTGAGCAGTAAAGCAGTTGCATTTCCATCAGTGGCAGGACGCGCCTATGTGCGTCGGCGTATTGATACGTTTGTTATAGAAAATATGGGCAGTAATATTTAAAAAATTTGAGATCAAGTTATTTTTTTTTAATTAGAGAAAAAAGTTTCATGTAGATATATTTTTAATAGGATATGATTCTTTACCTGTGCAAGCAAAGTTTAAGATGTTTTTGAATAGCATTTAAAGTAAAGTTTTCATAGATTATTTTATATAAATACCGCGTCATGTTTGTTAAACTATTTTAATTTAATTTTAAGAAATACGCATTTCAAATAATAAATTTTAAATAAAATGCATGCACCATTACATATAAAAGCTCGTACGTAAATATTTAATTATCTATCTGTCGTTAAGATAAAAGTATTTGTTTTATATAATCAAACAACCAAAAACCATCTCAATCAATAATGAAAATATTAGTTTTTCATCTTATATGAATCTATTAGGGTGTTGTTTACTTAATAGAATCTTCCGCGCGCCATTAACGCTTTGATTGTTTATCGGTTAGGTTCGCTTAGTTCGTCAGTTCGATGAATTAGTAATTATCCGACAAAGCCCGAATCTTCATATATTATACAGAGGATTATGGGCACCGAACTCGCTAAACTAATAGCTCGCTGTGTAAAGTTTCTAGGCGAATCGATACCGTGGTTAGATCCTAACCGTAAACTCTAATCGCCGCAATTTAACCCGATTTTTAACCACTCCCTCTCTGAGAGAAATGTTGCACGAGATGTTGGCAAACGTTGAAAGATAATAGATACACTTGTGGATGTAAATAGTTTCGAAACGTTTGGTTATATCGTACATACTGTACTATCATATATATGAGGACTCACTAAAATCAACAGAATAACGTATCAATTGGGTCGGCATAATATTCTATTTGCTTCTAGACATACTCGAAATGTGTTTGTCTAGAATTCGACGCATGTAATATCAAGCGTATTTAATAAATATATATAATACATATAACAAAATATATACAATTTACTATAAAAATAAACATTATATTTTCAAGAAAAAAAAATAGGTAGTATGAAATTTGTTTGAATTTTTATTTATAATTGAATCATATATGATACATTTTTATATATAGTGTAGATTTAATTTATTTGACGTTGTGATTTGAGCTTTAAATTTTATTTTTTGTAGGAAATGTATTATACAGAGTATTTCTTTATAATTAAAAAATATAATTAAAGGAAAGATTTTAAAATTTATATTTAAAAACTATTTTTTGTATCTATCTGCTTAAATCTGCTTAAAAATCATACCGTTTTGAAAGTTGCATCGAAATCGGTAGCAGGACGCATCTATTTGCGTCAGCGTATTTGTACGTATTTTAATAAAATATTATTTGTGCCGATGTTACATTAATTATATCGATACCTGCAAACAAAATTATGTTGGGTTTTAGTCCGTAGTGAGCGACAAATAAAAAGGGTCGAACGGCAAATAATTAATTATTTGCTGATCGACCTTTGTCATGCATCCTTGTTATTCATAAAAAATAATAATCCTTGATAATAAAAAACAAATATATATTGCTTAATATATACAATCTACGTCTAATTGCAATAGCATCATGCAATTTGACTTTTTTTTTTAAATAGTTTTTTAAAATAATCATTCTTTTTTATAACATTTTTTAAATATTTTGGGACCTTTGGTGAAATACACGTGCGTCAAAGAATCAAAGAAGTACCCAAAGTCAAATATGGTGGCGGTACGTTATGGTTTGGGGTTGCATGGCTGCAGTAAGGGTAGAAAACATGTACATTGACGAGGGTAGTATGAATACTGACAGGTTGTCCAACACAACTGCAAACCCAAAATTAGGATGCGAGAAAAATTGCAGATGCAACGGAGAAAACTGTCTCCGTCCATCCGCAACTTATTAGTTGACAGTATGCCAAAAAGGATTGCAGCTGTAGATATACCTAAGAGTAGGCCTACTAAATATTAAAAATAAGCATAAAATAAACACTTTTTTTATTTTTTATTGATATTTTCACGATTTTTTAAGATTTAACATATTTATTGAGGTACACCATTATTATGGCCTAGTATGTATATTGATAGTGTGATAGTAATCTTAAAATAGTTTTCCATTACAATAAAAATAAACTTAAGATTTTTACCAAATCCTTTACCATACTAACTGTTTATATTGAGTCCCATAAATCTCACTTATATAAATATACAGGTTGTTCCCTTTTCCTCAAAGTTTATGAAATGGAGATTGATTTGTGCTGATTTTTATATTTGCTAATCGGCCTTTAGTCTTTTGCATAGTTTTATTAATAATCTGAGATTAATTTGTTTCTCTGCCTCATGAGGCGAAAGCTCTGGGGCGCAGTCTTTGGGGTCTGTCAAGTCTCTGGAGACGCTCAGTGGTAACGTAGTCCCTGCTTTTTATGTGTTTGGTGTCTTAAAATCGTAGCTATGTAATATTAAATTAACTATTGACTGCCTTATTGTGCCTGTGTGATGCTGATTAGCTTTGTAGGAATGCTAGAAATCTATCTGTTTATGCTGCATATTTTTCAAAAACTGTAAGATCAAGAATAGAGGTTAATAATTTTCTTGTAGCATAATCAAATATACAAAGCCTATATAAAATGAAAGCTACGGCTTTGCGAATAAGCCAGTGAGCTTATAATTTACTATAAAAACATTTAAACAGCTTGTCTGTCCCAAACTGATATTAAAAATGCCCAAATTTCTTAGGAAACAACAGAGATTTTTTCGATGTTGCAGCTGTGCCTCGGAATTTTTCGGACCAAATTTGTCAATAAGTGGTATTTTTATGACTGAGTTAGGAAAATCTGTTATTTAATGTGTATTAGGTATGTATGTACCGCACGTTTTTCTTTTTGAATTGGATTTTCGTAGTAATGATAAAATTTAATAATCTGCTGTTGGTATATTATATTAATGTTGCTTAAAATAATATTATTTATAGTAAAATAACTTTTTTTTTAAATGTAAGTACAAGTTTGACCATCTCTGTTGTATAAACATGCACACGTTATATCACAGATTAAAGCATCGTGGTTATCCTAACCATCGAGCAATTACGCTTTGAGGCAATTTAGTTAAAATCAAGATCATATAATATCACAATCAGAAATAAATCTATATGTTGATTTAATAAAGGTATATCTCACTATAAAGTTGATATACTTTTATAAGTGTGATTGATGTGAAAGAAATAATAAGACGTTTTTATGCATTATATGAATTGGATATATTTTTATGTGAAAGAAAATATTGTCTTGTTTTTCTGAGTGCTCGTTAACGATAATTTGTGGATGCTCACAAGTTCTTCTCGCGTTTCAGGAAGTTATTGTTCGTTTATTATAAAAGTTTTTGCGATCGTATCATCTTTCTCTCAATAAAACACAATAGTCATTCTATAATTGATAGTTTTGTTTAAGAATCCAGGGTTTGTTGTTAAATGTATTGCATTTATAAAAATCATAGAAAATAAATTTTTTTCTGATTATTTTAAGTATGTCTTTTAAAACATATTAAGATATTTATTTCAGTGTGGGTCTTTTATACGCAAGAAAACTCCTAAAAATAAATGTTGATTTCAAGAAATTTTGTTTAGTGCCTGCACATAATGGTGAAAGAGATCAGCCTTCGGAACACTTCTAAGGTCTGGAAGGTTTGCCAAACATTGCAAATTGAGTGTAGCTGGAAAGGGTTGTGTCGTCAATCGTAATTTTTACTCTATGATAGTGGTTATTTTTGAAGTGTTACTGTGTTTTATTATACACCATTGATATAAGTAATTATGTATCTGTTTTTATTTAATGTATTTAACGCTTAGATTTAGACTTCCTTATATAATACTAACGATATTTAATTAAAATAAAACGCATTTGAAATACTTAACTAATTACAAAAAGGTTAAACGAAACTGCTTAATTCAAAGCAGAGGTGCTCAAAGTCGAAACTCATAATGGACGTCCGAAAAAAATGTGAAGGCGAAAATAAGCGGAAAAAATGCCAGGATTAGCACAAAGCCTTCCCTGTCTCGCGAAGTATGGCCTTTTTGTGTGAAAGATATTTTTACGATATTGGCTCAGTTTCGGAACTCGTAAATCTCACATTGAACTATCCAGACGTTATTTTTTTCGACTTTTCGCTCGAGACAAGTATACTTTCAACTTAGCTGCTTTGAAAAAAAGAACGGTACGCCTTAAGGATAAAGATTGTGTGTTTGCTGGAATTAATTTTAAATTTTAATGCGAAGAAATAATAATGATAAAACCTGGTTTTTAACAACCTTATACAATGTTTGTTTTCAGTACATAAATTATATTCTTGGTATGTGTATTCGTATTTTTTAATTAAAAGAAAGGTTTTAATATTATTATTTTTTATGAGATTTACAATATGTCTTGGTGTTTTTTTTATAAATTATTGAAACTAATAAGTTGAAGTATTTACGGGATTCTGAATGAAATATTTTTTTGTTTTAGTTACTTACTTTTATAAAGATACATACATATATTAAATGCAAAGTATGTTTTTAACAAAATATGATATATAGTGAATGAAATAATCTATTAATAAATAATATTTTCTGTATAAAGGAGTTCGATTTATTTATGTCTATTTATATTTGCTTTTACTCTAAATTACAACATAATTACTTGAATTACATATTTAAGTAAGTATATTAAATACTAAAGTTGCTTAAAACCTTCTCGGAATCAAGTTAATGTATATTAGATAGTACCTGAATCAAATATATTTTTATATGTTGTGTATATTACATTCCTAAAATACATTAAATAACGTAAGTCTATATGTTATTAATAGCAATATGTATCTGATTTGTCTCCATTGTCACTGATTTTTAACTAGATTTTTTGATTGATTGACATTAAGAATAATACTTTGTCGCAGATAATGACAATAAAATTAAAGGCTAAAACGTTATTAAATATAATCAAATAAATATGTACCATTACTGCTAAAAAAATATTTTTTCTTAAGAAAAATCATCACACAAAAGAACAGTGCGGAAAAATGGCATATTTTACTAATAATAAATTCGCTAAAAACTATCGTCATATTCGACAAAAAATGATAAACAGTAAATAAATGCACTTAAAATGTCATAAAAATGCAAAATACATACAAATAAATGCGTTAATCCATTTCACGTAGAAGTCGATTATAGCATATGGTCGTATAACGAGGAAAATATTTTAACGTCTTTGATGTCTAGAGAAAAATATCTTTTAAATGCTTGTTATAATTAAAATTTATGATATATGTGTATTCAAACCGAATTTCGACCAGTAAGAGAGCCCAAAAAACAATCATCCCTTCTCAGAAGTCAAAAATTCACGTCAAAAGCAATAAAACCGTGTCGGCGCCGTTGTATTAAGATGAAATAGATTTGGATATTTATATTAAAAAAATGGTTAATCTTAAATATTGTATTGTAACCCATCTTAAATATTGTATCTTTTACCTACACGATATAGTGGGAAATATTTTCGCATTTTTCATGGAAAGACTGCAATCACTTTTAATGACAAACTCATATTAATATTTTGCGTTAATTTTAACTTTGTTCCAAGTATAGCTAATTCTTTAATTAAATCCATGTTAATAATAATGCTTCATAGAATTTCATTCTGGGAACTTTTTGATCAGTATTAGATCCAACATATTTTTTTATTAATTTAGTTAAAAATAAATTCTGAAAGCAATTAAATAGTACGTATTATCAATCAAAAGACGGTGCTTTGGCCGTCTTTGACCGGAAGTTAGTTAACCGTGAATTGGTGGTCCTCAGTGCGTGTAGCAAGTTCATTGGTAATTATATAACAATGAAATTTCAAAGCGTGCGTTGATCGATACGTCGAACCCTTGTTAAAGCCCGAAACCGACGCAGATGAAAAGGATTAAATCTACCCCTGGGTTGCTTAAGGCTTTTCTACAGAGTACCACGGGGTGCTTAGTCAAAACTTAAATAAGCATACAAAATAATTTTATGTATCTTGTCGCAAAATAAATACAAAGCTCTCAACTGAGATCGTGTTGTGTAAGTTTTGTTGAATTTTAATATATTTGTTTATTAATAATCTCGTTGGGTAAGTTGAGTAATTTAATCAGAGACAGATTTAAAGATTTATTTAAAATGAAGTTACTTAACTAAATTGAATTTATTTCATTTAAACTAATTAATGAAGCCCTAATTAATATTTCAAATAAGATTATATACAATTCAATGAATTGATTTATCCTAATATTTCAAATAAAAGGCGTAGCATTATTTAACATTTTAGTTTTTTTATGTTTCGCTCACTGAATCACAATACATATACATTTATGTTCTAAGATTAATGAATAATTTATTTTATTTTACAGTAATATAATTTTAGTTAAGTCATTGTTAACCGTTATTTTATTAAGATAAATATTTTGATTATTTTAGTGTATAATTTATAAATAATATTTAACTATTATGTTTACCTTTTAAATAAAAAATACTGTATTTTATAGGTATAAGCTTTTAGTGATTGAATGTTTTATCTTTATTTATTAAATTTGCCCTTTATTAATTAGCTTAAAGAGATTCATTTAATAGATTGAGACTTCGATTCACATGAATAAGAAGGCGAGTCGAACGAAAATCTTAAATATTTTTTTTCGTAATTAATTAAACGAGAAAGGTTCTTTAGAAATTGGATTAATACTAATAGTTAAAAATACAAATGTATATAAAGGTAAACCTACTGAAACGATCCGTAGAATAAATTATGCCATATAATATACATATATGTAAAACATTAATTAATCTCATAGTCTCTAATGTGTTTTGCAGTTTCTAGACCATGGTCTAGAAACTACAAACCAGCTTATCTTTTTTGGTGAATGTTTGCATTGATAAAAATCATTTTTTAAATAATGTGTATTCCAAGTATTGTTTTTTTATTTTTTTTTTAATATATATCTTAACTAGTAGTAGGTTAATATTTATAAAATTAAATAAAAATGCAACAGAAATTAAAAAAGTAAAATAAACTCTTAAGAAACACTAAATATTAAACATTAAAAAAATGATTTTCTTAGTTTTGAAATATTGGTAAAGTAGCAATTTAATTTTAAATAAGAACTCAGGTAATCTAAATCATTACACAGATTTTTTAGGGCATACATTTTAATATAGCGCTTTATTATAATGAGGTGCCATTAAATTTATCTCCTATAATTTTATATTTCATTTTTATGATGTCAATCATATTTATAGTTGCTATATTGAAACTTTTATGTCACCTATAGTTTTCCCTTTTATTTATAAAATAAATCAGTAGTATTGTATCTAATGAATCATAAAATTATTTTAAAACGTTGAGGTAAAAATAACCATCAATTTTTATTAAAATATAATATATCTTAATCTTTATTACTAAATTAAATAAACTGGCTATGACTTAAAATTAAGTTCTAATAAAATTAACGATGCATATAAATCTTCTTATATTATATTAATTAATAAATTTTTAATATATGCATATATATTTTTGTCATTAAATTTATGTTATTAATAACATCCGTGGCTATAATAACAATAACACTTTTTTAATGCTGAAACTCAAGAAATTACTTATATATCCGAATTAATATTGTGCAGCTGTGGACTTTTTCAATTGTTTTTAATTAATACAAATAACTTTTAATTTTGATTTTGTAATTATTTATGCTAATATTTTTTTAGCATAGCAAGTAGTATTTTTGGCAGCAGTTTTAATTAAAAATAAACTTTGAATTCTTATAGTTTAAATTTAAAACCATTAATGTACTATTATTTTTTAAATAAAAATAAATATTCTTGATAAATATTATTTTTTCTCTATTATTTAAACTGACTTTTTCAATAGCTCATTTTTTTATCTTTTAAATCAATGCAAATAACTTTTATTTTTTATTAGTTCTACTAGTAAGTAAAAAAACACACTTGATTGATAAAAGACGACTGTAAAGATATGCATAATCTTACGTTAGAGCATTGCATAACACATAATAAAATATTCATCAAGAATTTTCGAACGATAAAACTTCCTTTTGATCCAAAAATCCTGACGCACCTTTTCGTTCTAGACGCCGAATTACCAAACCATGCATCTTCGGACATAATGGGCCTCGGATCGCAATATCCACTAGGGCCACCCTTTGGCCCTGGGTAGTCATATTGGAAATCCACTGGAATCAGTTCATCGGACCAAAAGCGCACATATCCACAAATCCCACAGAGAGCGGACAATGAGTCCGCACAGATAGCACGCGCACATAAATTGGTATTCGCATATTTCCGCAGATCGTGGCTCTGCCGCGGTATTCCCTGTTTGGCCGCTTTCATAATTTCACGTTTGTGTGTGAGCCAAGACTTTTTTTGCCATGTACATATATGTATTATGTAATCCGTTTTCGGTCGTGCAAAATTTATGCGCGTGTGGGTTATCCGTAATGGCCCGCTCAAGTGTGACAAAGGGGACCGCAGTAGAATTGAGCATCGGAACCATCGCGAAGAATGGAAGAAGGGTAATTAAATGTAAAACCGATAATATGGGCCCTTTTCTTATATAAATTTTAAATCCATTTTAAAAAAATATTTGCTTAAATAGGATTATCGTACGAAAAATACGCTAAGGCGCTATAATAGGGGAATGTTAGCAAATATGAGGCGTCCGTAATATTAAAGGCTAACTTAACAAGGTATTACAAAATAATCTTAACACCTTCTTTCATCGATCAGATATGTTTTTAATCTCACATTTGTAAAAACTGACTGGCTATGATCTAAAATACTTCGAAAGAAATGTGCAATTTAATTTTTTACTATTTGAATCATGCTGTAAAGACTTAAATAAATATTAATCTGATTTTGCTATATCGTAAGAATGCGAAAGGTGAACAATAGTCTTCCATCCGAGAGCATTAATATTTTCGCGCGTGATTCTCACAGTATGAGGCAGGCGCGTCGCCTTGTTCTCGTTGCCTTGTTTACACGCTTTCTCTTGAATCGATATCTCTGTATTGGCTTCAATTTCTGCAGCTATGCGGTCATCATCGATGATTTTTAGTGTTCCACTTCTAGGCTTGTCTTCCAAACAAAATTTTTTGAACCATTTTGTTTAAATTGACGAACCAGTAAAACTTAATCAATGACGGCAAAAATGATTTTTTTTTTTTGTGAATTTCATACATTATACAAGTGCGTAAAAACACCTTACTCGGAACGAAATCTTCCATTGAAACTAGAAGTGCTTTTTGGTTGTTATATTTGAAACGCACTCTCCAGATGTTAATACAAACACTACCAAAAAAAAAATATAGGATCCGAACGATAAATAAGTCACCACTCACCATTAAAGTTACTCAGTAAAAAACATCCTTTATTTTGGGTACTCTAAAAATTCTAGCAATGATGGATAACTAATCAGTTAAAGTGACATTGATAGTTATATCAAGAGACATTGAGAAATGTGATATTTACAACTGTATTTAAAAATATTTTTATATTTATTTGTAAATATTTTTCAATGTTTTTTAATGTAGGAAACATACTCTTGTTATAAAAATCTATAATTAGACTACTGCTGATATATGGATCTCCTTTATGATTCAGTATATTTTATTCCGTAAAAGTAGGCGTAATCTAAAATAAGTGCTTAAAGATTGCCATAAATATCTATACTTGCACAATGAGAGTTTATAAATTTAGTACTTTTGCCACAGACAGGTCTTTAATTTTTATTGAAAAAAAAAAGAGGAAGAGAATTATCTCCCTTCACTGATTTTGGCAAATATAATTTGTACGGCTCAACGTTTGGATACAAACATTAATAAAGTAATGATTTGGCTAAGAAGTTTAAAGATCCAGATCCAGGGGATTACTGCTGTGACACCTATAAGTCCACTGCCGAATGTTATGCCGCAACAATCGTTATGAATCTTTGCGTTAGCTTCGGCATTCGCTTTTAAAACTTTTCTACAGTATATATCAACTATTCGAGTCTACTATAATACCTCAAAATATATTTGTAATTATATGTTGTTATTTTTAATACTCGCTCGAGTTGATTTTAAAATAATAAAATATTTAAAGAAAAGTATTTTTAGAAATGTTACAAACGCTTTCGATTCTTGGTCAGTTAAAATTAACTAATTTTTACTAAATGAGACCGCTGAATATTGTTTAATACAATAATATTAATAAGTATATCGGTCAACCCCTATTATGTGTTTAGATACAAAAAATATATGAACACCTTTTCCTAATTGTTATAAACAGTGACCTTTAATATGTGTCCAACCTTATCTAATGCAATCTTATTAGAGAAAATAATAATATTGTAAAAATAAAACAATAATCTGACTAATAACGAAAAATGATAATTTACCGGTGCGTAGGAAGGAAGAAATGTATTTTTGTTTTATTTCGCCACTCGCGCATAATGTATTCGGCGTTTTCGCACGTTAATGCAGTAATGTATCATGGGAGTCTGGGACAAACGCGAATGTGACACTTCATATATATTAAAACCCTATCTCGTTATTGCTATATTCTTTTTCCTCTTCATTTGCTGCACGCGTATAAATTTTGAGTTAACTGTGACAAAAATATAATAAATTCCATTAAGTGAAGTCCCATAATTTAATTAATTTAATATGGTTTCTTACGAGAATATTTACATTAAAATTTAAACGCAGAGTGTATAAAATTAATAAAAATAATTATGAGAAAATTTTATTTATTCATATCACATTTAATTAAAATGTATATATTTTTTTTAATTCAAGACGAACTTAATAAATAAACTGAGTCGACAGTTTTTTTAAATGCTGGCCCATTTTGTCGTCAGTAAAATTTGTAAAAATTCATGTATAAAGCAAAACATTAATATTTAATCCTCAAGCTTGGCGTTTTAATACAAATTTAAATATAATAATAATGAGGAAGATAATTTGATTCGATGGAAATAGTGAAAAATCTGGATTAGTGGGTACCACATGTCTTACAGACTAAAAAGCGAAGACATTTGAAATTGTCTTTGGTTTGAAACATTAGTGCTTCTAAATGACAATGCTCAAATTCCGATTAAGCTCTAGGATTACTATATAGTGAAAATATAAGAGTTCATAATTTATTTTCAAAACCATGCATTGCCATAAAATCTACTATAAAAGTGTCCTGATCTGAGTATTAAGGTGTTGATTTTTATACAAGGAAAAGTAATTTATTTTTAATTTAATATATTTTTAAACAATTTGTGTCATGTAAAATTTCATTAATTATTGCGTAATAAGAATCCAGTCGTCTCCAAAGATGAATATTTAAGTGGCTGTTTTCTTAGTTTTCTCAGTCTCGGTCGATAATCGGCGTAGCTCCGCTAGATGATGTTCTTTTCAGTATAATATCGAGAACGCAAGTACTGGCAGAAGTGAATTCCGAATGGAAGTGAAGTGCGTGCGATATAAATTCGCTTTTATACGCTTGATCTGACTAGGAGAGGTCAGTGTTTTTTGCGCGATGGCCAGTGTAATTTAATTTGTTTATTTCCTTTTGCTTTCTTAATAAAATATATGCGTTGCATAATCGTTAAAATATGAAGCTAAAGAGATGGAGATTTGACAATCCAGCAGTCTACGCATTTCCCAGTATATTTGTTTTTCTCTGATTGTTTTTGTCAATGTGCATCAATAACATTTGTAGTGCTTAAGATGCTTCCAGCTTATCCCTTGGATAAAGGGCCGGCTCATATGCTGTGACGCTCTAAGGCCATTTTGGTTTTCAACGCCCTACATGAAAAAATAAATCCATTTTATTTGCATTTAATTAATATTTATACAATATATATTTATAACTTTTTATTGTACATACACACTTATATTTTTTTTTATATGGTAATGACTTATAATATACTACAATAAGTAACAATATTAAAGTAGAACACTTAAATGAATAATAAATAAAAATATATAAATTCAAAAATGTATACTTTGTAAACGAGTATAAGGTAAATTATATATAATTACAATTATTAAACAAAGGTTTAGGCAAAATAAAGTTACACGATGCAGATGACCAATATTTTTTTAGTTATTGTAATACTTTTCTAGCAATCTGTAATTAGTCATTATATGTGAAAATTATTTAAAACATCTTCTTTAATTGATGAAACGAGGCTTTAACAGCACGTCAACATCGAGGCAGCAAACTCCTCAATGTGAACAACTTGAAAATACGACTGAAGAGGATTAAACTCTTCGAACTAGTCTAGTTATCATTACTGAAACTCATTTATTATTAGTGATTGTGTAGTATGGAACAGAAAACTTTTGAACACCCATTACTGAACATATTTCTTAAAAAATAAATTATTAAACATAGAGTAAAATTAAATGTTGGTCATAAATAAGACCAGTTTTAATTTTAAAAATCTTTGTTCAAATTTTTTAAAACATTGATCTTTATTGAATTAGCCATAGATCCTTAGTTAGTTTTTATAAGCTTTAATTTAAAAAACTTCTTTGAGCGCTAGCCACAGATACAGGTTAAAGCTTTGTGAGCCCTAGGGGTGTGACTAAGAACCCAGTGAGACGCAAGGTGGAATCTAGTTAGCGTTGTATAAGATTATATTACATGTTTGCGACAGACTATGATAGGCTCGATTTTTTTCTTAGGGTTGATGTCGGTGGGTGTTTGTCAGTTGGCGTTTCACAAACTCTGGCAGACACTCTCCGAGTGTCTGCCAGACTGTCCGCGAGTGACTACGAGTGTCTGCGAGTGTCTGCGAGTGACTGCTTGTGACTGCCATCTCTTCATCAGAGTCCAGGCTTTAGTATCTAAAGCTACAAAGCTTACTGACTAATGAAAATCATGAAGCGATCATCCAGCCAATAGATGTACTCGTTCTTAAAACAGCGAAATAAGTATACGTCTCTAGAAAGCGACATTTGCTTGACGGGCATTGACCAAGGTCGTATACTGCAACGGGAAGCTTGTGAATCCTGATGTGCACATTTTTATTCTTTCAAAATAATAAAATATGTCGAGCGTTTAAATCAATCATTATGCCAAACAAGTATTTAAAAAAAAACTAGAATATATTCTGAATTACTAGAGGGTAGAAGTAATATTTGTAGTCATAGAAAAGAACAGTATAAATAATTATTTAATAAATGTAGAATATATTTTTTTATCTATAACAATTATGTAGTATTACAATATCATTGACTTCTTTAAAAGCAGGCTATTAATAGCGCATCGAATGTAAAGACCATAACATTAGTTATCGACATGTATAGAAACGTCTACTTTTCTATTTTTTCAAATATCGCTTTCATTTTCCATTTTCACTTTTCCTATCGGCCAAACATTTTATCGCCTCACAATTTTTACTTTCAACTTTCCACTTTGACTTTGGAACGTCGCGGAACCGCCGCTAATCCCGATAAGGCTCAGGAAGGGCCAAGTTTACGATAATGGCCATTTTATCACGCGACGTCTCGGCGGTGTGGGTATCGCCAGTCATATTTATTTGTGTGGCCCCGATATGTTTTTCCTGTGAATAAGTGGAATCTCGATTCGAGAGAATTGTGAAGTCAGCGTGCGTGCAGTACGGCGTGTGGGCCGTAAAAATGGATCGTTACTGGAGGCGCCCATCGAATATTCATACCCCTTTATGACACGCAAGGTCTTACGCATAATACATATGTACGCAGTGACGAATGGCACGAGACAATACTATCGAGTGCGGTAATGACGGTCGTGATCCTAAAACGACGGTGATAAAGCCAACAGGTAAGTCGCCCGAGATTGATGCTGCTCTGGTCTTACGTGAATGTAGATATGAATCGTTACGTTACAAGTTTACGTGGTTAGTAAAATCATATTTAAAGGGATTCAGAGTATTTACACAACTACTTTTAACATCGATAAGTGTCAGATTGTCATATTTTACAAATCACCTTGCTCAATAGTGATGTTGAAGATCTATGAACATCGCCAAAGTTTGCGATAAGGCATCTAAGATTCCGCATCTTCGATGCGTGTGTCATTTTAACAATTTATTAACGAGTCACGTACTGTATGATATGCTAGTACAATATGGCAAATATGGCTCCATTGTTTAGAATACTAAAGAAACGAAGTACTCCTTCTTATTAAAAAAATAAAAAATCTCTACGATATCTCTACAAGAGAGAATACGGGTCGTATTTGTATAGTATCCTTATGCTTTTCTGCTTAAAGCGTTGATATACTAATCATTACAATCTCGCTAAGTAATTTTTGTAGTTGCTAAAGGGTGGAGTTGGCAATCCACCATTGATTAGCGACTTTCAACTGCGAGTTTATAGTGCCCAAGAAAGTCGTGATCACGTCCTATATTCTTATTTGTCTCAGCCAAGACGTCAGCGCTTGAAAACGCTCATCTTGCACGAGCAAATCAGTTACTTAACAAGCTTGCCAAGCATAAGGATGTTCTTGTTGATAACTATGAGAAGCTAAAAAAAATTATGCGGAAAGTTTTTTTTTAATTTGTTACTATAATTAAAGACTTCACGTGATTCTTTATAAATATGTCTGTTTAAGAGTGTTTATGGATATGTATGAAGATCAGCTTATAATTAATTTAACGTTAGAGCCCTTTATATTTAGTGTATTTTTTTGTAGAAAGTTGTGATGGATATGTTTTTGCTGTAGCTCTGTTTCGTTCATTTTTTTACTCGTTTTGAAGCCTAAATAAATGTCTGGCCATTCAAAGTCACGACCTGGCTCTAGCAAATCTGACTATCAAAGAGAAAAGGTGTCAAACTCTATTAAATTTAAATATGAGCAATGATAAGCAAAAAGAAGGAAAAACTAAGTTCACTAAAGAAAAGAGACTGATTTTATATTTTACATATAACTAAATTTATACCATGACAGTTTCAAACACATTATTTATTGATTGTTTAAATTTTATTTATCCTGTTATTACAATTATATTTTAATACTTTGCTAAATACAACATTTTTGAAATCTTGTTCTCGCGCATTGCAGTAGCACGTGATCGATAGTCAGCACGTCGCTGTTCAGCTGAACTTTCAAGTCGAAAGTTAAAAATAGAACAGTTAACCTAGAAATAATAGCCTGAATGACACGTGCAAATGTCACTATGCTAGTGTTTAATGTCTGGAAAAAATTCTTGTGACATACGGATACACGTATTTTCTATTGTATAAAATAAATTAAAAAATGAAAGGAAATCAACAAGTTATCCGTATCTTTTGGCCAATAATTTGTACTTCTTCAAACAATAAATTTAGGACAACATTATCGTTGATAAAATATAGTTTTTAATCTACCGCCTCTAGAAGCCCCCTAAAATTTATACAGGGTACCAGAGCACCACTTACTAATTTATTAAAATAAAAAATATTACTTTTTATTTTTTGTCAGTTAAGATAAACCAAAAGAACTTTATGAGAAAGAAGTTTGTTAAAAAAGCGAAATTTTTAACCAGTAAAGTATGAAAGAGTTAAAATCCCAATCTATTATTTGTGAGTTTAATTATATACGTTTATAAAGCACACTTTAATAAGTTTAATTCTTATTTTTTTACAAAAAGTATTTTGCTAAGTTAATTAAAAAATTAAAAAATATCAACTCATTAGAAAATATTATATATTACATATTTATTATTTCTTTAAGTTTCTAAAAATGGCTACAACGATTTAAAATAAATACCTCAGTGTAATTAGACATTTTTTAAATGAAGCCTTTACAAATTTATAACTAACTACACTTTGTTACAGTAACGCTATCACAAGATACAATCTAAAATATGACAAAGCAAAATCAAATCATAATAACTTTGATATTCATTTAAATGTATATTTATGTATATTTTTGCTCAATGAGTATATATATTTTTTAATAGATTAAAGCGTTACTTATATATTATTAATAATTTTACACATACAACAGCAAGCCATCACATACACTACTCATTAGCCTAGTGGTTAAGTGTAAATTATAAAGTCACCGAAAGCTAATTTCCTACACAGACCTCGCGTAATAAGTTTATAAATTTTCGCGGAGACAAAACGACTCCCGTATTTGCTCGGGGGGAGACTTTGGCATCCACAATGCGAAACCCGATTTCGGCAAATAACTAAACGATTGATGTTGACACATACACATACACACATACATAGGGAGGAGTTTGTGCTTGCAAATTGGTATTTCGGCGATGTTCCGCGGAACGACGCACATTCAATGTGTAAACCGTGCGCGATCAACAGTTATTGTGTCTTTGTGAAAGGTTTGCCGAACGGAAGAGAGAGAGATTCGAGATTTCGCAGAGAAAACGAAAAGACGAGAGATTCGATGTTGGAGGCGGAGCGCTAACGTTGTTTGACGCGAGAATGGTTTATATGAAACACAAACAGAAGTGGCAAAAAAGCTAGGTCTATCCAGTATCAAATAATTTGAGAGATGTTATAATAAAATTTGATTTGCTTGAAGGATCAAGTGAATTTATTTATTGTAAAGCTTATTGAAAACGGTGTATGCAAATCAAAGTAAGTAGCGAGAATAGTATTGAAAATAAAAATGAAGAAAAACGGATGCAGAAACTACTCTGCGGTTTCTGCGAAACTGTATCTAGAGATTATTTTTTAGCAAAACAACATACATTGAACATTTCATTTAAAAGCGTGTTATATAAAATATATATTCAAAAAAATATTTTCATATTAAATTAACGTATTGAAAGCTTTCTTTATATCAAGCATAAATATGTCTGGAATTTTTCTTTATTAGACTTTTCAGAAATGATATCCTATTAAATGCACTTCACAAAAATCAATAATTTTACTACTAAGTGACACCATTAAATATGATTTTTCACAATAAAATAATAAATACAATAAGCCAGGTAGAGGATAATTGATTAAAATGCTGTCTTACTTTGTAGATTTCCTAATTAGTAAAAATCAAATAGATACAAAACAAGTACTTGATTAAAATATAGAAAAAAATGCAGCTGTAGTTTGTTTTATAAACTTTACCCGATATTGATTTTAAATATTCTTAAATGGCTTAAGATCAATAGATAAATAAATTTTCAGCTCAAAAGCAGCATACAAAATTATATAATAATAATAATATCTGAGTACAAAACACATATTAATCAAGTTAAATAATCGTATCTTATATGTGTATTAGTTTGGTGTATAATCTTCAATGTATGCTATATTTACTGAGCTTTTGATATAGTTTAGATATAAATATCATTATGCATGTTCTAAAAATACTCATTTAAACTTTACTTTTAATTGTGGGTTCATCAATTGAACCACTCTTTTATTCACAATTTCAAGGATTAACTCTTGTTATAAAATCTTAAAAAGGAAAGTTCGGCTTGTAATAAATCGTTTAAACCGTCTTAAGAAAAAATGGGTTTTTTCGTTGGAATGGGGTAACACCGTATGAAATATTTTAACGGGTAGATCAGAAAATATCTGACATTATATAGAAAAAATTAAAATATCCGTCGCACATTATAGCACATGCATATTTTTTTCTAGTGGCCAACGTCAATTTATTTCAAAAAAACTCGCCACCTTATTGAAATTTGTCGTTCCACCAAAAATAAGCAAAAAATAAAATCTCATTAATATGAAAAAAACAAGCAATCAAAAATAATTTGCTTTTGGACAAATTCACTAAGAATTTCTCTTTTACTAGTATTCACACAACCAGCGAGGATCGCAAAAGCCGCCGCTTCTCTCTTCGCGCCCACTAGTCCGGAATCTATAGTAAATCTACAGAAAATATTGCTCTATTATTTTATAGTTTTATTTATTTTTTATTACAAATCTGAGTATCATGACTTAACAAATTTTATCAATGCATAATAATGACCACTATATAAACAATCACTTTAAAATTTAACATTAAAAAAACAGTTATTGTGCACACTTAAAATATATTATGATTACAATAAAACTACAAAAATCTTTGCATAACTTAAATAAACATTTAAAAAAGTGGAAAATAAAAATAAACGATGATAAAACTGAGACAATCATTTTTACGATGCGCCGGCAACCGTTGCCTCCGCCTTTAAAAACCGAGCAGGGCAAAAACATTGAATGGAAAACGAGTGTTAGGTATCTGGGTCTTCACTTAGATTCTAAATTAAAATATACAAAGCATATAAAAGAAGTACGGTCTAAAGGGCTTGCCGCCATTTCAGCTCTGAGACCCATTTTTAACAGAAAAAGCGCGTTGACGATTAAAAACAAAATTTTATTATATAAACAATTAATACGACCGATATTAACATACGCTTGCCCAGTGTGGAGTAATACGTGTAAAAATAATTTTAATAAGTTACAAGTAATTCAAAATAAAGCTGTAAAAATAATTTATAACACCCCATATTATACTAATTAAGAGAAACTCCACACTCGATATTCTATACCTACAATTAAAAATCACATTATTACTAATACGATAAATTATTACAAAAATATCTCGCGTGAACATAATAATAAATTAATTGCAAAAATTGGTAACTATGACAAAGTCACACTAAATTTCAAGTATAAACATAAAATGCCTAAGCACATAATGCTTTGATAGCAAATCTGTAACCACGATTTCAATAGCCCCAGTTCGTAAGTGTTATTTTTAATTATGTATCTTATATTTTATTTATTTTATTTTCTTTTTCTTATTGTATAAAGGTTTTAGTATTTTCTCCTTAAATTTTACTTATTAAATATTGCATATTGTTGCCTCTATTTTTATTTATACTATTGTAATTTCGCTTGTAAACATGATAATGGCTAATAGCCAGAAACATGTAATTTATAACTTGTATAAAACTAAATTATTTTTGAAATAAACATTAAAAAAAAAAAAAAAAAAAAAAAAAAAGATTACAATAAAACGTTATTGTGTTTGACAATCGTTAAAAACGCTTCGCAAAAGAGAAGCGTTTTTAAGCGCTAATATTTTGACGTGAACGTGTAAGAATAAGGGACGCGATCGTGACTCTCGTGCTGTCGAAACAGTTCCCAGCAACCAGCCAATAATGCAATCAATTAGATATCTCAATTCTTCTAGCAAAAAGGCACTAGGATACAAATACGGATATGACCCGAACTAATTCTTCAGATATCTTTATTGTACGTTATTCATACAATGAAACTGTAGCATATCAAACGTAAGGAAATTGTCTATTGAATAGATAAAGAGCATATCTTTTTTTTAATTAGATTTCTTTTAAGAAAAATTGAAAAAAAATAGCTTATTTAGTTTAGTAATGTTTATAAATAATGAAAAGCAAAATAGAATAAGGAGCAAGAGCTTATACATTTTTTAAGGAAAGCATATCGAATTAGCGTTACTGTAATGTATTTTATTATTTAATTTGTCATTTTTATGTATCAGAAACCAAAGAGTTCCTAAAATATTTATTTGATAATTTCTTTTATGGCTTAAAAAAATATTTGTGATCAAATTAAAAAAAAGAACATAAATCAATTAATATATTAAAAACATAATTATAATAAACTATTTTAAATTATAATATACGTGATAGATTCAAGTAAATGTTTAGTTACTTTCCGTCTTATCTTGTATCTTAATGAAATTTGCCATATCTTAATTGAGCTACAAAAATTTATTTACAAAACATTTAAACCCAGTTATTATCATCCTAGAAATCTTTAGCGGCGAAGTAAATAAAACTTGATTCGAACTTTGTCTTTGTCGAGTGTGATATAAACTTATGGTACACTTTAAAGTTCTACAAACCGTTGTTTAGATATTTCGAACAACTAAATTTTATTCACAATTGTAGGGTTTGGTCAAATTCTTTTTATTGACTTAATTTTTTTTTTTAACAACAACTTTAATTTGCAAAGTAAGACATCTGTAAATGTAATACAGTAATTTTGTTAGCATATTTACATATAAACATTCGTAGATGTGTATAAATATACATATAAATGCAGATACTCAGACTAATAATTTCCGGAAAGCTCCTGAAAGCTTTTAAGATAATGACTTTCGTATGTTAATGTTGTGTTCTTAATATCATTCACGATTCAACATATAAAATGCAATACTTTTTCTATCGTTCTTATTTTGTATACTAACCATACAAAGAAATTTATTTCCGGAATGTCATATTTAAGAAATTATATTCTTGGAAAGATTGATTTATCAGAAATTTAATATAATCTAGACGCAAAAACAAGATTGAATCGAAGCGACTGAGTGCCTTTGGATAATTCCAATTTGAAGGGTTCGTAATTATATTTTGGCTGTATACATACATATAGATACGAAGCAGAAATACTGAAAATGGTCAGATAACGCCTTCGGTAAAACAATAACAACTACGATTTAGGACACAGCCGAACGAACCTAAATAACGATTTGGTTTTGATGCGAACGAAGGAAAATATTTATAAAATGGAGAGGCAACCACGCGACTGAAACCACTTGAAATACCAAGCTTTATGTTCAATATATATTTATTGTTAGAACATCTATTATAAAGTAATAAAAATATTTAATATAATAATATATTTATTCTGTGATCAGTTTATATACTAAATCCATATAAATATATTAATTATTTAAAGGTACAACAATTGTTTATTAGAGTTCAAGTATCCCACTCAAAAAATCTAATATTGTGATACTTGGCACATTTTTGCTCCAGTGTGATTTTTATACATATACACGTAATATTTTTCTATGTCATAATAAATTTTATTTCTTCTCCGTGTTAAATTGGATTTTATAGCTTTACAATTTTACAGACAATCGTTGGAGATCGAAATAACTTGCGTAACTTTCAACCTTTAGTCTTTGGTCGCTCAAGTTTAAATAACCGCAAACCGTCTAAAGGTCTTTGTCCTAGTCGCATAGTTGCTTTAATGAATTAAACTTAAGTCATTTTGCATTATTCTTAATTTAAATAAATACAAATCACTTATAGAAAATAGAATGGTTCATTTTAATTAAAAAAAATAATATTATTATTCCACTTCATAGGAGCTTTGAGCTTTAAGCTTTAAGTCATTTTCAACGATCCGGCTCAGAGGCAGAGAAAAGAAAGGAAATAATTTAATATTATTCTGGATTGTGTGTGAAACGTAAATGAATTTTGAACAAAGCCTCTGTTCTGTTTTTGTACCTTTGATTTATAAATGCGTCGCAATGATTTAATTGTATTTCAACAACGACAAAAATGTTTTGAAAATATATATTACATATATGTATGTGTGCTGATGATTTTTATATTGGAAGTCGTAAATTGCTTTTTAAATTTCGTTCTTAAAAGCAATACTTTAATATTTATGTATTATTCTATATTTAAATTTTATAAGAAACATTTCTGTAAATATTTAAAAAAACAAAAAAAAAATATTGTTGATACCAGAATAACATAATTTATAATATAAGGCCAATATTAAGTGTCTCTTAATTATAAGGAACAATGATTTTTTTACTTTATTTTTTTATTATTTAATAGTGTAATTTCTCTACAACTATTTTGATAATTCAAAGACAAGTATCTAATTTATTATTTTGTATTAAAATATTACAATTTTGCTTTGTATACATATAGATATTTACTTTTGTTTTTGTTTTACAAATAAAAAAACTAGTAAAAGTGTGATAAACCAACGATTACTATATTTCTTAAAAAAGTCTATTGACGATTTTTCTTTTTTAAGTTGTTCCGAAAAACAATGTTATCCCCTTAGTGTGGCAAACGGTCGCCAGTACTTTTTAATTTAAATAACTATACAAGATGCAAGATGTTCTTTATATTTATATTGAACAATTTAAAGCCATTTTTTTTTAATTTTTCACATGTTTTAAGTTTATTTATATTCATATTTAATATCTGAAACTTTATTTAAGAATATGATTATTAAATAAGTTTAGTAAATTTATTATTATATAATCTACAATTAGGAAATGTGTGAATTTCTGTCATATGATATTGCGAGGAGAGTAAATTTCGTCGTAGAGTACGTATATATTTACAAAAGAAAGGCACGTTAGGTTTATTTTCACCGATGCGACGTTAGTACTGAGATGCGTTCCATTGAAATGTTCATGATATTAAATTCCACAAAGAGAAGGCACAGCGAATCATCCGCAGTCAAATATTAATATGCTCCCGAAGGCTTCCTTCATAAATATATCTGGAGTACCGCATTAAAAAACCCCTTTAAAATGCATGATAAAAAAGAGGACAGTGAGATAATATTTAATTAGTTAAAAAAACATTTATTCCATATTTTTGTGAGTATAAATTAACTCTTTTATATTCAAGTCAAGTATAAATAATATAATTAAAATAATTAAAATTTAAATTAGATTTTTAAACATACATAGCTAAAATCTCGTTCTAATACCATAAAGGTGATTTGGTGTTAACCTTAATCCATTTAATATTAAATCTAACGCATAGACATAATAAAAGTCATTCATTCTAGCCTCTGATAATTTTTATTTTTCTATACGAATTTATTCGTTTTATAAAATGGGCGGTATTTTCTTGTGGCGTCTCTCTAATGTTTTATTTAAATTTCAGGGGCGACG
This sequence comes from Plectrocnemia conspersa, assembly GCF_051122295.1. Taxonomy (NCBI): domain Eukaryota; kingdom Metazoa; phylum Arthropoda; class Insecta; order Trichoptera; family Polycentropodidae; genus Plectrocnemia; species Plectrocnemia conspersa. The sequence continues at coordinate 4,269,314 of NW_028277168.1, forward strand.
CCCGGGGCGGCTGTTTGTTTTCCCCTGAAGAGGCTTAACTCATGAGCTGAAAGTGGCTTCTGGGGTCCGAAATCGCTCGGTGGATGAACCCCAGAGTGGCCAGATGGTTTCGAGTAAATAATGTGTGCGGAGGACGGTTCTCCAAAGCTCAATTGTGCAATGTCATCCGCCGCAATTCTGGTATACCCTACACACGTCGGCTTTTACGTTAATTATGAAAAATGCCTTCCATAAAATTATCCACGTAATTTATTTACGAGGGATGAGTGCGCGTTTTAGATATAGGATTAAATAAAACACTAAGTGTGTGACCAAAAATTAATTTTAGTTATTACTTAATATAATTTGACAAAATTAAATCTTATATTTAATTAATTATAGTAAACTTAACAATGAAAAAAATCATTCAATCTCTAATAAATTACCAGTTATAGTAGTCATCTCGCAATATGCAAATTCAAAAGCTAACTAATACTAACAAATAAATTTAATTTAATAAAAAATAAATATTTTTGAAACAGCTTATAAAAAATACAAAATTTAATTTGATGATATTTAATAAGCATTGCTTAAATTTGTGTCTAAAGACGTGCTAATTCAAAAATTGGCATTCACGGTATCTGACTGTACAATCCGTGAGATTGTGATTATTTGCATCCAACTAGATGCTGGAAAAGCTGATAGAAGTTTACTTTACAAACATATATAAATTACCACATATATAATATATTAAAATGTTGATTCCGCTATTTAATTTACCTTGTATGTAAATATTTTTTTACCAAAGTTGTAAAAAATCCTCTTATTACAATTACTTCTACAATTTATATAAATACAACAATGCTATTGAGTAATTATGTAATATTTTTTTTGAAGCTTAAACAAATACTTCAGATGTATAATATTATTTAGTATATATTTCGGCGACCAAAAATTAAGGGCAAACTCAAAAAGCGTCAAATATTTATTGTTTTATAATAATATACTTTAAAAAGTAATATACTGAGTAATAAATTTTAATTCATATAAAATGAACTTGCAGCTAGAAAATTTAACAAAATTCAAAACTGGTTGGTGATTTAATCTATAAATTTAGTTGGCCCCTCAAATTATACAATAGCTTTGTAGTAGATAACATGTAGTTATTATTTTACTGTAACGACTCATATTTAGAAAATGCAATTATTTTGTAAGCTGTCTGATAAATGTATGAAAATTTATTTTTTTATTTTGGCGAATTATTTTTTTATTATTTGGTAATATATAAATTTTATATTATTTTTATATTAAATATACATTTTTTATTATACAATAAAACAAAGAACATATGTATTAATATGTATCATAATCTAAAAACATAAAAACAACTCTGATTTCACGAATTCAATAGCATTTAACAGCTTTACAAATTAAAACCACTTCCTAAAAGTTTTTTTAAAAAACATTAATGTATCATCACCGAGGCGTGAAAATGCGCCAGCTGCGCTAATGAGCGCAAAGAAAATTCGCCGGCCATTTTACCCGAGCAAAACAAGAAATCGTCTAAATTAACGCTAAATCCACTCTGGTGTAGCATTGACGTTATGCAGATGAGTACGTTCGGTTTTTTATTTCTCCCAAGCTTTCCTCTAGCGCCGTGAAATATGACCAAAGCGAGTTTTAATGTTTGGCCGTCGTCGAGTAATATGTAGATTTTAATATAAGTCTGAGCTGAAAGATGAAGAAGGAAAATCTTAAGCCTCGACGATCGCAAAATGCCCCAAGACTTACGAGGGATATTCAAAAAGTAAAGGTTTTAAATTATGATTCTTTTAAAATCGCATATAATATATTTCCTCAACAGATGAAGCTTCCTGATCCTTACGTCATAAACAACACATGCCAAGCTTTTATAAGACAATGCCATTCATCGTTAAAATGTTTTGAGGTCAGCATATTGGCCGACGAAAAAATTCTTCGTACACTGGATTGTGGAATTAAGTTGGAGAACTGTTTTTTTTATATTTTTTTAAGCGCGCAGTTTATATAAAATATTTATTTTGTCAAGCAAATACATTTACTAGCCTCAGATCTCTACTTTTCGAATATCCCTCTTATATACATATGCATATACATGAATACCACATTGCACAACAAAAGTTGGCCGCCGTAGAAATACTTAATTGCGCGCAGGAAACTTCACCTGCACACGTAATAACCAGGACGCGGAACGAGTTTCGTTTCGTTTCGGGATAGGAGGATACTTGAAGGAAAAATAAATAAAACCAGCGCCGATTTGCGGCACAATGGCGCGTATACGTTACAAAGTCTCAAAGAAAGGCGTACGCCATTAGAAAGTTTCACGTGGCGAGCCGAAATCGAAGCGAAACGAAACTGCAGTGTATCTGGTAAACTTGCAACCGGAAAAGTTGGCAGAATGAAAAGTGAGATGCAGTAGAGATTGGCTACTAGCGCAGAGAGTGAAATTATAATATTAAATTGTCAGCTTGAGCGACGTGTCTGTGAATGGACATTGCTTTTTTTACTTCTAAGTGACATTCTGAGTACAACGTCGTATTATAATATTGATTGAGGTCCTTTAATGTAAAATTAGATCTAATTAATAAAAGTGATTAAATGTTCAAGACATTACAATTTTACTAATTACATTTAAATAATTAAATGCTTGTCCCATAATTATGATGATATTTTAATTAAGATAAGTGATCACTAAATTCAATAAACACGAAAGCTTCATTCAAAGTTCAAATTATCTGTCGAACTGTCAATAGTGAAATCTTATTGTTTTGATTTTCTATTGGTCTATACAGGTGGAATGAAAGTCACAAAGTTTTTTTTTAATTACAGTATACAGCAGCGTCTCCTTACATATTTTAATAATGAAAAGCATACGAAAGATAAGGAAAGTCATATACCCAAATATGTAGTGTGTTAAAAAGTCAGAATAAAATATTCTTTACCTTACTTCCACATCAAGAACCAAAACAAGGTAACTATAAAAGCAGATATGTGGTATTTTAGATTGTGATTTGAAATCGCCTAAAAAATCAAGTTAAACTCTAACGATTATTTGAGCTGTACCAAATCTGACAATTAAAGTGAAAACGGCTGATTTTCTCGCAACTTCAATAATCTCGTCTGCGTTGGTTTGGTGTTAGCTCTACTAAATGTAAGCTTAGGTTTAAATCCTTGTGTACTTTAAATCAGAAGCAAATTAAAAAGTTCCATTAGTTGAAGTTAATTGAAAGTTCAAAGTAAAATACATTATAAAAATTGTCGCAGATTATAGGCGGGATCAGTGAAGATTGCAGATGAGCTTTCCGAAAATAATACAACTATATGTTGTTTTGACGACTGGTTAATGACTTTTATTTATTTGTATTGCTCCATATTTATACTAAATATTTAATACGATACACGTGTAAAGTATTATGTAACCTGTGTATATAAAATTGATTCGTTGTTGCTTTGCGAATTTATTTTTAATAATAAAAATAATATGCAGTTAATTTGCTCATTTCAACATGACCATGAAAATAAAAAGATATTAAAGATTCTATTTTTGCTTTATCATCAAAAAAATTATAATCTTTGTTTTTATTTAATAATATTTTAATAAAGTATATTAGCTAGTTTACATGTGCATTGCATTACTAAAGCAACAATGGAATTTAAAAACTCTTACTATCTGATCTAAAAAGGGTTTTTCTATCTACTTTTTATGAATTAAATGCCACCTACAACACTACTGAGGATCTTCTGAGAATCATCCCTCTCACTAGTTTCCATCCGCGTGTAACTGGCTGCTAACTAAAATAATAAAAAATAATATTTGGTCTAATTTTATTGGGTTATGTACTATTACTTGCTTATGTTATTTTTTTCGTTTTTTTTGGTCGTATCACAGGCAGGTAGCTTTCAATAGAATTTAAGCATTTGCCTGAGGAATTATGTCACAATCTTGAATCAAGTGCTTACTTTATAAAAATCATGCGCGCAAACTAAAGATATTTTGAAGCTACGTATGAAACAAAAATGATTCCTTATTTCTAACTACCTATAAAGTATAAAATATTTTTCTCTACTAGCTACAAAATATTTTATGGAAAAGTAAGGAATGGAAATAACTAAAATGGTCATGCAAAAACAGCCACTGGATCCACCGTCAGGGCTCCGCCCTGTACTGGTTGAGCTCACTACAGAAGGTACCTCTGATAAGAGATTGTATAGTCTGCGCCACAACAAAAACTTGAGTAGCTAAATAAAAAAAATGTAACGTGACTACAAACTATTGTAGATTCATATTGAAAGGTTTGGCATCATCTTTAGCACTCATAAAACCCTAAAATATATTCTAATTTTTTTACGATGTAATATTTAAAAAATATGTTTTTCTTAGAAAATATAAGTAAGCTACACTCTGCTTTTGAAACCAGAAAGAAATACAGATTTATAAATCATTTTAAATAATTCCTCTGTTAGACAATTTTAGCTGACACTTCTTTGTAAGCTGAATTCAAAGAAGACGTTCTTAAGTTGTTTTTTAGATATCAGCAGAAAATGTGAGCAACTTTAGTTAATGTTTCTTATAAAAACAAATACCGTAATAAATAAACTAAACACACAATCAAATATACTATTTATTAAACCCCTTAAAAAAATAATTCAGATCTAGCCTCGCAGCGAATTTTTTAATGATTTTATAAAAATCAAGTTAAAGATAGTTTTTTAGTCATCCTGTGGGACATTTTCCAAAAACAATCTAAGCCTACTATTCTAATTTAATCAAATTACAGTATCTCATTTGGCCACGCTACATAAAGTTTTAAGATTATTTCTTAAAAATATATAATTTTACAATAAATTGTATGCTTTTTTGTAGTTGCGTTAATATTTTTAACGCAAAAAAAGTATGCAATGCTTACGAAAATAACTTTTTAGGTTTTTAAAATTAAAATAATGTTTTAAATTTAACTAAATTAAAAGATTTATTCAATCAGCTTAACGAGAAGTTTCCTAAAATTATTAAATAAAATGCAAAACTAATAAGTCTGCCTAACATTTTGTTTAAAATAATTACAATTTTTTAATACTTTTTCCTATTGTTCTTAATATAAACTTGACTTATTGCAGTGTAATGTAGTAATAGATAATATTTCGATAAAATAAATCATTTACTTTTGTAATAATTATACCTCCTATTATAGAAACAAATATTTTGGATTATGTACATAAAACATAGCTACAACAAAATACAAATACAACAGAGTTTCACTAAATTAAGAAAATATAAATTGGCTACCACTAATCTGTTATATTAATCACGTGCCATTACTAAATCTTAATCAAAATATAACAATATGCTCCAAGTATTTATTCTATATTATTGATAAGTCAAAATCTTTTGATTGAAAAAATGACCGGTAAGGATTAGTAAATTATAATAATTACCAAATATTATACATATAATAAAATACAAACACATCCGAAAAACTTTTAAAAATATTTTTAGTTAGCAAATTTTATATGTATATTCTAACAAATATATTCTAGGAATAATGTTAAATTACGATAACATCATAAATTTTTGAACTATTAACATATGGTTTCATATATTAAAATTTATAACCATAACATAATATACGTATAAACTAATATTACCTCGAACTATTAGAAATTGTGTAATAATTACTTGAAAAACTCACGAATATAAAATATATATAAATTATTTTATACCGAAAAAGATCTAACAATAATATTAAAAAAAAACTTTGCAACCATTATAAAACAACTAACTTATGAACTGTTAGTGTATTTCTAATAATTTTTATACACGGGATAATAAAATTAATCCAATTGTATTTTTACAAATATTCCACAATATATTTTTACATATTCTTGTCACGCTTGTTTGTAATTCAATATATTCCATGAATAGGCAGTATTTAGAATATTATTTTATCGAATAATCAAATCACGATACTCTGCTTTATTATTGTTCTCTATCGTGATTCAACTCAATTTAATATTTTTTATGTAGGGGGAAGTTGCAAGTTTTACTGTGATTTGCGCTATAAAAATGATTTATTATTTTTTTAAAGTGTCATAAATCAACTTGCAAAATTAGTATTTAACTCGACCTCTATTACTTAAGTATACCGTAAATGTAATATTTAAAACGTAATGCGATTATTTGTGAATACTATAATACTAGTATTGTACTCGTAAAGCCAATTTAAACGACAATATAGTTGTAATGGTTCTCAAAGTACACACGTAATAATAAACAGTGCCAAACTTACAAGCTGTGACATGTTAGCAACTTCAATACTATTTATAAAGCATTAAGCAGTGGTATATATGTGATATATTTGCATATATGTTATATATTTGTGAATATTTATGGCAATGTATGTGCATATGTGGGCTAGTTATTAAACATACAACATAACAAATTGCGAAAATACCTTAAAAAATTCAGAAAAATGTTTTATTCTATCGCTCGCTCGCGTTTTAAGTGACGAGCGTTCAGCACGCATCAATTTCTCAGTCACTTAACAAGCGAGCGAGCGAAAGGGAAAGTATCTCACCGTACGCGCCTGAAGCACATATTGCTTTGATGCAGTTAATGTCATTAGTTTCAGGTCTACAGCGTTATGTATATTTAATTTTGAATATGTGTTACATTTTATATATATATAATTTTGGTTTATTAAAAAATACTAGAGCTTTTATTTTCATAATTTAATCATCATTTTTATTTTTCAAAAAAAGTACAAAATACCTTAATAATAATAAAGCGACAAGTTAATCACATGTCTGCTAAAAAACGGATTATTACTTTAATAGCACGTTAACGAGGCAGTAAATTCCTCAATATGGAAACATTGAAAAAACGATTGAAGAGCATATAAAGGACTAAGCCCTTTGAAATGGTGTAGTTATCATAACCGTAACTCATTTAATATTAGTGATTGTATAAATGGTGCTCAAACCCTTTTTAAAAGATCAGTCAAAATACACTAGATTACTATCAGAAACTTCGACTCAATAAAAAAATATCTTAAAACTTACTTGTAATATGTGCATAAAAATGGTTGCTGAAGAGATTATGATATCAAAACATGTAAAACAGACAAACCATGTAATTTTACACCGACCTTACTGCTTCTTAAGCGTTTCGAACAAGTATCAAATTTTGACTCAGGTGTTTAGCTTATGGAAAGAGCACTTTAGCATAGCGATAGTTCATTGCATCACAAGTGCTATATTAGATAAAACATTTAATGAAAAAAATATTCTGTAAGCATTATTTAAAAATATTTTTTATGATTTTGATCTCGAAAACGTAACTAATTTAACTCGACTCCGCATTGCTAGTACGATATTATCTTCATCCCAAATAGCTCCTGTGGTATTAAGCTAATACTTTTAAGAATCAGATATAGAGTACAATTTAATCAGAGTGTTCGAGAAATTGCTTGTTACTAATCTGGATGGAATACGGTTCACGACTTACAACTGGCAATAACGCATGGCAAGAGTCTCACTCCAATTTGTACGCTAGATTGCACCGAAAGATGTGCCATTAATTTGCGGACGCTTGTCACTGCGGAAGTCCGCCGGCGTAGGTTTCCGGTTCCGGTTCCGGTCACGGCACAAAAGCGTGGAAGCCGGTTAATCCGCGGATGCACTTTGCGCGGCCGGAGGAGAAGCCAGGTGCTGCCTTTTGTTGTTGCCAGGTAAGCTTGGCGCATTAGTCGTATATGTATGTATGTCAACAGTTTTGCGAGCCCAAACGGCGAATTTAAAATTAGCGAATGCATGTGTGCTCTGTGGGCGCATAAGGCGCAAAATTGCTTCAAAGTTTCACAGTGACTGCGAATGCAGATGGGCTGTGGAATGAAATCTTGCGGAAGGTAGAACTTATAACAATGTAATAACAGTTCACCATGTAAAAAGAGACGTGCTTCAGAAAAGTAATAAGCTACCAGCGACCTGTAAAAATTATATTTTTTAATCAAGACGGTGAATTAATCAGTAGCAACGAATCTGCCATGTTTTTCTAATTTTATGAAAAAGTAAAAACAATTTGATTAAGTCAAAAGAGTTTGACAATCTTTAAGTCTTAAAAATATAGATTGGTTTGGGTTTGTCCGTTAAAAAGTATTTAAATTTTTTTATCATATTTTTCTAATGTGACGTCAATGTGTTCAATATGAACAATAAAAGTTGCCGATAGGCATTCTTGACCCTCGTCTTATTTTTTCCCTATATATCCATTACTTTTTCCACAGAATTGTCAACTTGCGCTATATGCGGATGATTTGGCAATTTATACCTGCTTATCAAGCAGTAAAATAATCACCAAAAGACTAGAGCACATTGCGGAAACTGCGTAAGTGGAATATAAAAATAAATGACGGCAAAACATAAGTTAACATTTTTTTTAGTAAAACCAGGGCGACTCTCTTCTCACAAATAAAAATAAACTCTCTGGGAAAAACCTGGAAATATCTCGGGTTGCACCTGGATTGCCGTCTAAATTAGAAAAAAAAGTTAAAGCCATTAGACAAAAAGGAATCTCAGCCATCTCAGGAATTGCTTCAGTATTCCGAGGAAAAAGAAGTCTGAGTAGTAAAAATAAAGTTTTGGTATATAAATCTCCTGTACGTTCCAGCATATATCATTGCTCTTTCTGAAAAATTCGTATTTTGTGAAACAAGTGCTTAAGAATCACCTCAACACATTGCGCACCGTGTGCACCAATTTGTGCGTTTCAGAAACCTTCCGTTGGCTTCATAAGATTCCCATGTCGTCTGGACGAAGTACCGTTACGCGAAAAAGCATGCTTTATCTCTTTCTTCGTTGCATGTGACACCCGTCCTACTTTTATTTCTAGGGGATCGACATCAGTTTTGGATTGTTAAATGAATAAATTTTATTAACCTACAGTACCACTAATTTCACTATATAATTTTGCTACTTATGTATCTAAATTTTTTAATTTTGCGCAAAATTTCAAAGATCTTTTAAATAAATATAATTATTATAGTCATTATTAAATGTGTTCCTACTATTGTTGTTTTCAAAAGCAATAAAATATATGTATTTATTATAAGAAAAGAGCATTATTATTTAATTAAAATAAAATGGTGAATATTTCTTTAGAAGCGCAAGGTAACACCCCTACGGTGTATGGCTGAGAGGCAAATAGTAGTGGATTCTAATAAGAATGTAACGGTGAACCGTCGAGCTCGATAGGGAATCTTATGATGCCTTCCGTTGCATCCGTGTGCACAAATTTGTGCGTTTCGTCATTTTAACTTTATACGAAAAAAACCCTCGTAAACTGCGTATTTACTGTAACGTATTTATTTAGGGATTTCCCTACAGATGTTACTAATATCATTTAAACTAAAAATAGTTCAGAAAAGTAGAAATCCTAAATTCCAGAGGCGTAAAACTCGGGTAAAAAAATTCGTTTCAAGATGTATGTTTACATATACATATACAATATTTTTCTATGGAATTATCTCACATATTATTTATTAGAAATAATAAAATCAGTCAAAACCTAATTGCTAATCACGTATCAATAATATATAAATGTATTTAATTAATTTTTAGCCCAAAATATTCAAAGGTAACCGCATTTAAAAAAAAACGAAATGTTGAGCCAGACCTAATATCTAAGTACATATTATCAACCCGAAGCATTATAACAAAATAATCAGTGATTCTCAACCTTTAATTGCGTTAATTTATTTTCCAACTTTTTTGCAAAGTTATATTTTGTTAGATTTACAATATATTTTTGTTATGTTTATTTTTTTTGTACTCCTTTATTTATTGACATTATTTTCAAAGAAATAAATTACAGTTAATCAAATTCAAATTTTTTTTATATAAAATATAATGTTTTTTTATTTAATAATATTTTCTGTTATATATGTATCTATTATACATTTTAAGTTTCTAATAAATCAGCAGTTGAGATATCGTGGGCATTTAAACGCAGATTCATCAATCCCTTATGTGATGTTTTATAATATTATAATATTTAGACCTAAAATGATCGCGATTTGTTCAAAGTAAGTAAGCTGTTCTCAACATGTTTTCAATTGCCAACACATTGAATACCAGGCATTATTCTTAAAAATGAAGCCTTGCGGCGGGGATTATTTGCGAAAATTAGGACTTGAATTAATTTCGAAATTGGACGGTTGGGTGCTGTGCAAATATCGCCGCGTAATTTGACCGTCAAGTGTTAAGAATTTGAAATTGATCGTATAAGTCACAAAATTAGATATTTTTAGTTTTTATTATTAACAACAGTATTTTATCATCATTTTATTATCATATTTATTGTTTTTATTCAAATATATATATATTTGGTTATTCTAAATAAAAAAATATATTTTATTTTATTAGTACGCAATCCACAGTTTACGTTTACTGATTTTATCATTGCCTATACAAAAAACGATCATCATAAATCTGTTTTTAAAATTTGACTTTATAACGTTGACTAATTAAAGAGTTATGATGTTTTAAAAAAAATAAGTTTATATCCTAATTTTCGCAAATAATTCCCGCCGCATTCAATGTACCAGGAATAATACCCGGTATTCCATGTGTTAAATGCCCACCCTAGAACGAACGTCAATGGTTTTTTTAAATCTGTACGTTTTATTTGTTGAAGATGATACATTAATGAGTGACAATTACGAAAACGACTATGCCCACACGAATTGAACCAAAACCACGAGAAAACGTATATATCAGCAGACAAAGGGCATTTGCCAGAGAAGAGTTGGCAAGTGCTCCAGTTCTAGACTTTACATGTAATAACAGTGGACGCGAACAAGAACTATGACCTCCTTCCGGAGCTCACGAAGGGTTGTCTACGATGCCTTTGAGCAATTTCCAGAAGTGTTTAATTGTATAAACACTTCTGCGAGTTGACAAAGAAACGTATCTTAGCGCTTCCAAAATAAAAGCACTGGGAAACAAGATCGGATAATACCCGTATTCCTTTAAGTATAAATATCTAAAGAATTTACGCTATACTTTTTCCAGCTTCAATTCATTACATTGACTCATTACGTCTGGAAACCATATAATAGAGCTAGATTCTAGTATGCTGCGTATTAGAGCATCATAAAGAGTGCGCAATACTAAAGTATTTCTGAAGTAGTGCGCATTTCTTACGATAAAAACGAGCATTTTCAATGATCAACAATGTGCTGGCTAAATTTCCAACATGCTTTAAAAGTCAAACTTAAATCCTAAGTAAAGAAAAACCTGTCTAGAATATATCAGCCGAGATGATAGAAATATTTTTCAGGCATTGTAGTATCATTTTCTTTAAAAATAAGAAATTTTCTACTGCTTTTACTTGTGTGAAAATTTCAAATGTTTAATTTAAAAAAAATAATAAAATATTTAAATATACATATGTAATTATTATATTTTATGTGGTGGAGTAACGTTACATCTATTAATAACTTTTTGAATTGGCTTATACTACAATATTTACTTTAATGTCGAATTTAATAGATTGAGAAATTTTAAGTGGCAGTTTGAAAATATATACATTTTCATAGGAAAACCCTAAACAACTTCTTTCCCCAATGTAATAGTCCCAAACAAAGCATTTCATCAAAACTTTCAGGTAAGAAACTCACTCCTTTAATATATACTTTTGATGCATTTACGACTTTCACACATTTTATGTTATTATAGGGTAGCCTTTCAGAAGCTATTCAACTTTTATCGCAACCATTAAACGTCGGATACAAGCGGTGCGGAATTAAATCCCGATCTGATCGGATATCGCACGGATCGAATCCGCTTGTTCCCTTTAAAACGTAACCCTGTCATCGACATTTTGACATGTCAACGTCACACACAAACGCCAATTGCATGTTCGCGTGCCATCGATTTTGGCGTAAGAGATGTCACACTGTCAGCAAACATGGAATTTCTCTAGGCATATACGGGGATGCTTAAAAAGTTACAGAACTTTTTTTCAAAATTTTACAATTTAATTTAAGCCTTACTACTTTTGTTTTTGTAATTAATCTGTTGAAACATTGTTGGTACCAGATTGACAATCAATAAATTATTAAAAAATATCATTCAAGCAACAATTTTAACTGGCTTTTTTCAACTACATCTTTATATATTTAGTTATACACACGTACGTACGACTGTATACGCACACGTACGTACTACGTGTTGTGTACATGTGATATTAAAGGTCTTGGATCTCGTTTGTGGTCTTCTTGTGCCACATTTCTCCCTTTGAAAAGCTTTCTCTTGTGTCATATACAAGGCTGATTTGTTACACGTAACTGTCCCAGTGAATTCGCGTGATTCACGATGAAAACGGGAAAACGAAAATTCCCGAAGCGAAGGGATCGCACATGAGAAACAACACGAGTACGTAAATAAATAAAAACGATGAATGGCCACATGATGCGGAAGAGAATAATTTTTGCCGACGGTGTGAGTGATTTTTATTATTTATCGCAATTAGCTTTTCAGAAATTTAGTCACAAATTATTTTACAAAAAAATAGTGGGGATCACAAATAATTTCTCGAGAATTCTCTAGAAATTTGGGAGAGAATTTGAGAATTTTTACTTCTCGATAAATTAAAAACATAAAGAAATCAAAATGCCTAGTTATATCTTCCTCATACTTAATGCACATTATGATGTGCAATAAGAATATTACTTGTTTTTGAAACCATTTTCGTTTTATTTTCACCAGAACCAGGACCTTTTGTACATGACAGTGTACACCATAAAATTTCAAATAACAAATAATATGTTTCATGCTCTTTTAAGTAATAAATAAAACAATTTACCAAAAATATTTTTTTGGTAAATTAAAAATATTACGCAGGTAGAATTTTAACATAAAATATAATACCACGTTTTTAACTTATCTTCAATTAATATTTTAACCAAGATAAAAAATCTTTGTGTTTGGACTAAGCAGTAAGTTGTTGGGATACATATATAATACTATGAACAAAAAATCCGAAAAAATGATTTTAAGTCGAAAAAACCAGTTAAAAACTATATATAGTTTTTAACTGGTTGGAGTATACCAATGTCCACTTGAGGCGGTTTCTACTTCACGGTTCCTCGTTGCAGGGCTAACCCTAGTCTCATCGGAATTTATAGAATCTTCGTTAGGTGCCGAGATGCTAATTGCCGTTGGGCTTAATTTGTTGTTTATTTTGCTGCGGGGTTTTGTTCAAAAGCACAGTTGCTCAAAAGGATACGCCGCTGCCGCTGGATCCAATCATTTAATTAAATCTAAATTAGTTGCCTCTCGCCGAACGACTCATCCGCTATTTAAAATGTATATACATATATTTCATTACCGCCACCTTATTTAATTATTCAAATGTTGTATCCGTTCGTTTTGGCGGAACAGCATAATAAAGACAATTAGTGCGTTTGATCCGTTCAACGTCGAATGGCCTAACTAAGAAAGGGCTACAATAAAATACTTTATCTTAAACCGTTTTCTTTCTATTATATATTAAATATAAAAAATTACCTCTTGTCATTAACGATCAATTAAAAATATTAATTCATACCTCGTTTTGCTAATCTCTATACACTGTCACTAACTTAATATTTATTAGGCTAATAATCTGATGTGCAAATGGACGTTATATACACGCAGATTTTAAAACTGCGCTAAATAAATTCATTAATTTTATTAAAATAATCTATATTTATTAAAATAATTTTATTAAAATAATTTTCCGAAGATCTCTAATACTCACTTCAAGGAGCATTAACCTAATTGTCGGCTAGGTTAGGATATATTATATTTTTGTCCCTTTAGTTGTCAATGTTTTATTTGAGAATTTTAATTAAGTTTTAATCGATATCTACTACATATCTAATTTTTAAGTAATAAAATAAGACAATTAGATGAGAAACTTTTTCGAAGGTGTAAGTGCCAGATGTTTGAAAATATGCATACTTTCTAGGAAGCTCACAAATATTTGAATGACTAACAATTTTTTTGCAATTTTCTATTACTTCAACTGGCCGGCGTTTTTATCTTTACTTTGGTGACTTAAGAACCTGATCCGATAATAAGAAATTACGCGTGGAAATCGGCAAAATGCAAAACGATTTAGGGCTTTATTTTTTTTGATTATACAAAAAGTTTTTTTATACTGTTTTTGTAAAGTAGCAACAGCTGCAAATGACAATTGTCTCACGATTATTTTTGACCGCCAAAGATTTTTGTTGAAACAATTGTAAAATACAAACTTTGAGCTAAGCTCGAAATTTCATTAAAGAGAAATTATTTAATCGAAGAAACCAGACAATGATGTCGTTAATTAAATATTTGCAAAATACAGAATCTTTCACAAGTCGAAAAAAGAATGACTACTTTAGTTATTCTTTAAAAGTAGAAATATTTACAATGGGAAAAAAAATTATTCGCTCATAATTAATTAGCCCGACAAATTCTAAGGACATGAAATCATTAGAATTTATTAAAGAGATTTAAAATTTATTATTGACGCAACAAATAGAGAAATATTTTTTTTTAACCTTACAGAGAGTAGTTTAATAAAATCAATATTTTACGGATAAATGGAGAAAGAAATCAAAATAAAAAAATCGAATTTAAATTATTTTTCAGAAGCAATGATTATTTTGAGGTATTGTAAATTAAATACTCACTTTTTGGTCTCGGAAATTGTCAGCACAACTCAAAACTCAGAGATTTCATCACGAAGATTATGTTCAATATAGTTTGTTTATATAGTTTAATTAATTTATAATAATTCTCACACACGTTATGTATATATTAAATTTTAATAGTTAAAACGTACTTAGTTAATTTGCAATCTCAATATATTGAGTGAAATCGAACAAACACACGAGAAAAATCAATGAAAAATTATTTTTATAAACAACTGTCACGTTGCTATCGCCCATCTTGTTTTATATTTAAATACTGATTTTTCATTGGTCGACAAACAGAGCCTTCAATCAAAAACAAAAGAAATAAATATTTGGGAAATCGAAAATCAATCAAGTGAACTCAATTTTTATTTTTATAAATTATTTAAAAAACTAAATTATTATAAACCGTTCATATACTTAGTTTGATACAATTTTAACGCAGAGCTTTCAGTTTTAAAGCGAGCGCATCTGGAAGTTAAATAGATAAAGGATTTTATATGACGTCTTTTTATTTATCATTTGTGTATAGCGATTCTTAAACTGTTAGCAGATGCAATAATTTTAATATTTTTAATATATGTATATGTAGTAGTATTTATTATGATAAATGTACACGTTTATATTTTTTTATTAGATCGTATGTAGAGCTGTATAAGATCACACGGGTTCTCAGGTTGCAAATGGGGGAAAACTCTTAGGCCGGTTTCACACGTACCGGATAGATTAGCCGGGAACGTCTAAAATGGTAAGTACTAGCCCATACAACACCATTCCTACTACACGGCGCCGGCCCGGTGCCGGGTGAATCCACCCGGCACGTGTGAAACCAGCCTTAGGAGTCAGCTATCGTAGTGACGCGATAGCCCCGGAGCGCTGAGACCAGAGTGGTAGCGTGTAAGCTCGTAACAAAGCTTTCCTTATAAAATGTTACATTATGACAATTTCAGGACAGCGTCGAATAAATGCCGCTGCACTAAAATAAGCACAGCTCAACCTAGAGCGATATTTGCTTCAGTTTGTCTGTCCTCTTTTAACGTTTTAATTTTATTTTCATATTACTAAATATTTTGTGTTCTTATCATTATCACGTTTCATGTTAACATTTTATTATATAAATAAATAAAAAAATATATAAATAATAAATTTTATATGAATTAATAAAGGGAAGTAATGCACCTACCACGACTCAAAATGTATCGATATAATATGATAAAAATAAAAACTTGCTGAAAAAGTTACATAACTACTTATCTATATACACAATGTTATATATTTAAATAAAACGAGCTCATGAATTAATTGTGCATTTTGTAAACTATACTTACGATGTCAAGTATATATAAAATAAACAATATTGGTCCTTATTTAATTTAAAAACATCTGTATTATTAATTAAATTTTGGCTTATATTAATTAAATAATATTCAAAGCAATTAAATATATTTCATTTGAATCCGTACTCATTCACTTTCTTTGTAAATCTCTCTTTGTCAATTGTCTCAAACGCCCTTTTGAAGTCCAGAAATATAGCACCTATTGTCTTGTTCCAATCGTCCAACTCTTTCATCTAATTAAATTGAACCAGTTCAGTGGTCTTCGTTCCATTTTCGAACTAGGTTTTCCCAAACGTCACCTTTTATTTACTATCTCTAATAAAGATATACTATTTTTTTTTGAAATAAAAAAAAACATTAATTTTTGTATTCGCTACTTGTTACACGTGAACACTAAAAATAAATAGAGTATTCAGTGACTTTTTCCGTTTTTTAACGAAACTCTATTACCACGTATACGTCATTTTTACGACGCGTTACGTTCCGTTGACACAATAAGAAATCCGTATTTATCAATTTTATGGGGCATAAGCAATTTCGAAGACCATTTACCCCCATTTTAGGCTGAATTGCCACTGTTCTGCTTTACGACCGGATTGTGAGTCCGAAGTGGCGACAAGGCGTGATGCTCCTGTGGCGACTTTGCGATATTGTGTTATTCCGATTGAATAATAACACAAATTGAATAAAAATTGTAACAGGGCTCATTCAACCACAAAGCGTAGAAACGTTTAACATACGATAAATAACAGAAATAATATTCTAGAGTTTTGTATTAAGAACTTTTATCAAAGTGTGAATTTTACATTGTTAAAAAGTTTTTAAACCACTTAACATATTTTATTACACAAATAAATATATTGTAATCACAAACACAAATATAAATAATAATGTCGGGTCATGGGTTCTTTAATATATTCATTCTGAGTCAATAAAAATGTTTTGACTTTTTCCTAATCTTGACCTCTTGGCCAATGTGACGTTTTGGGGCAGAAACAGACAATATAGTTCGTTTTTCTTCTTTTTTTTTAATATTTTGTAACAGCTAAACATCTGAAATCGCCGTAAATAAGCACATGTAATTTGCTTAAAATAATTAAAAATATAATTCAACTGATTAACGCTTGAAAATTATATCCCCCTTGAGATTTTTCTGGAAGAATCTTACATTTTACTACGAAAATCTTTTCTAAAATTTTGTTTTATTGAGAGCACGGTCCACTCTTTCTTTAAATTTATTTATTGTGTCTAAAAAAATCAATTACATTATTATTAATCATTTTACAGTTAAAATTAAAAGCCATACATCTAAGGATTTCTATCCAACTATAAGGGAGTCAAAAGTTTCTCACCTCTGTAATATACCAAGTTAAGTTTATATGAAGTATACTACGTTATAGGGGACTAAGCATCCATACAAAATTTGAGGTTAGGTTCTTTCAACTATATTTTGTGAATTTAACGAATTCAACAAATCAAAATTTTTTTGTCCATTTTTGTGTATTAAATGACTTTGTATTTAGTTTGTAAACAAGAACAGAATTAAGAATGTCCTTGATTTTGCAAGTGCCAGGGGAGTCAAACGCAACAGTTTTATGATTTTTTTTTAAATGCGTAAGTCTACAATGAATACATAATAAAAAGTAAATATAAATTAAAAAAAAAATTCTGCAGCTCACTTTTTTTTAGAATAATAATAAAAAAACTATTTATTATGTTAAAAAAAAGAAAAAGTTAAGACCTTAAATCGTGTAATTATGCATTTAATTACTGTTCCATCGAGACCTTTTTAATTTTTAACACGAATACTACAATACATCCAAAAAATGCATATGGCCAATTAAGACTTGCATTGGGGCTTTATTTGGCTTACAGTATTAATTTTGTATACAGATTTTTAGTACCAGGGTCGATTCTGAAAGCTCACTTGCTTCCACAAAGCAGTGTATTTCATTTCACCACATAACATTTTATTTAGCGTTTATATTATTTAAGGGCGCATTAATAATAGTAGGAGTCTTTGCACATTTTCACATATATCAGGCAAAATGGCGAAATAAAGAGGTCAGGTCATAATGTCCCAGCGGACCGCATATGAGCAGCTGAAAATTATTT